>NW_026110710.1:0-57500 GCF_024679095.1 Eriocheir sinensis
GTCACTGCCCCCCAAAAGACCGTACGCTATTATATGGGTGGGTAAACAGTGACAGACCCAGCACACACACACACACACACACACACACACATATGGTTGCTCCTCTCCCCTGCCTTCCCTTCCTCCCCTTCCCCTGCCTCGCCTTGCCCCCCCTCCGCCGCCCTCATGGCATACTTGAGGCTGTTGGTGTGACGCGCCCCGCCCCTCACCAACACGAAAAGGATGCTGTTGGTGGGGCACTGAACTTACTTTCCTTCTTCCTTCTTTTCTTTCCCGTTGACTTACTGGTTAGTTTTAGGTCTATTTGTAAAGTCTATCATGCTTACAAATGACTGAAACAATGAAGAACAGCACCGCTTCTTTCACTTGGCTTCCATAGTAAATCATTTTGAAGGCCTTGGAACTTTACTTTTCTTTTTCCTTCCTTCCCTCTCCAATTACTTGACTTACTCGTTGGTTTTAGGTCCATTTCAAAGGTCATTCAAGCTTAAAAATGACTACAGAGATGGAAAAAACACAGCTTCTTTAATACGACTTCATTTGTTAATCATTTGGAAGTCCATGACTAAAACAATGGAAGAAACACAACTTTATACCTCATTTGCATTTACATTTGGAAGGTCTCTTATGTTTAAAAATGACTTAAACCAATGTTATATAATACAGTTTCTTTTATACGACTTCACTTGTTCATCATTTGGAAGGCTTTTCATGTTTTAAACTTACTAAAACCAAGAGCAAACACAATTTTCTCACATCCCCGGTGCAGAAGCTTTGTCAAACTATAACTAGGGTCATAAGACTATTCATGGAAATACAAACACAACCTCTGCAAAAGCAATATCAAATGTCTGAGAATGTGGGCCAAAGACGCGTGCCCGACCAAAGCCTTTAGACCCGCCGCTCACCACTGCCGCTGGGATGACAAGACCTCAAGGCCGTTCACCTTATTGAGAGAGTAGATTAGGCGCTTCCTTGTTGTCCTTACGGCGACTGAATTCCTAATGGACATGTCTGCGAGGAACTACTGGGAGAATATGTTTGTTTGTGTGTGAGTGAATGTATGTATGTGTGTATGTGTGTGTGAATGTATGCTTATATGTATGGGCAGAAGGACGGTGGGTGAGAGAGAGAGAGAGAGAGAGAGAGAGAGAGAGAGAGAGAGAGAGAGAGAGAGAGAGAGAGAGAGAGAGAGATTTACATAGAAAATCAGACCACACAGACCCCATGGTCCAGACTAGGTGGTCTGTCCTTAAACCTAAGTGATTTTACATTAATCAGAAGACTCCAAAACGTTGCTTTTCTACTCTAGTTGATATTAAGTTCAAGGAAGTGACGGTCGAGCTTGTTTTTAAAGGAGTCAATCGTGTTACACTGGACCACTGATGGTGGGAGCTTATTCCATTCTCGCACTACAACGTTGGTGAAGAAAAATTTGGTGCAGTCTGAATTTACTTGTCTACATTTGAGTTTTGTGCCATTGTTCCTCGTTCGCAAAGTGTCATCGATCATAAACAATTTTGATCTGTCTACATTCGTGAAACCATTAAGTATTTTAAAACATTCGATCAGTTTTCCTCGGAGGCGACGTTTCTCAAGAGAGAACATGTTAAGGGTGGAAAGCCTTTCTTCGTAGGATTTGTTGCGCAAGGAAGGATCATTTTGTTGCTCGACGCTGAACACCTTCCAGTTTAGCAATGTCCTTTGCATGGTGGGGAGACCAAACTGTACCGCATATCCCAAGTGGGGTCTGACTAAACTATTGTAGAGCGTAAGTATTACATCTTTTTGAATAAAAGTTTCTTTTAATGAAGCCCAACATTCTTTTCGCTTTATTTGCTGCATCGATGCATTGATGTGAGAATTTGAGGTTTGATGCGATTTTAATCCCCAGGTCCTTAACGCATTGAACACTTGTGAGTTTAACACTGCGTATTTCGTAATCGAACTTATTTTTAATCCTTTTCCCTTTGTTCCTGACCTGGAGAAAGAGAGAGAGAGAGAGAGAGAGAGAGAGAGAGAGAGAGAGAGAGAGAGAGAGAGAGAGAGAGAGAGAGAGAGAGAGAGAGAGAGAGAGAGAGAGAGAGAGAGAGAGAGAGAGAGAGAGAGAGAGAGAGAGAGAGAGAGAGAGAGAGAGAGAGAGAGAGAGAGAGAGAGAGAGAGAGAGAGAGAGAGATTTAAATAGAAAATCAGACCACACAGACCCCATGGTCCAGACTTGGTGGTCTGTCCTTAAACCTAAGTGATTTTACATTAATCAGAAGACTCCAAAACGTTGCATTTCTACTCTAGTTGATATTAAGTTGAAGGAAGTGACGGTCGAGCTTATTTTTGAAGGAGTCAATCGTGTTACACTGGACCACTGACGGTGGAAGCTTATTCCATTCTCGCACTACAACGTTGGTGAAGAAACATTTGGTGCAGTCTGAATTTACTTGTCTACATCTGAGGTTTACGCCATAGTTCCTCGTGCGCAAAGTGTCATCGATCATAAACAATGTTGATCTGTCTACATTCGTGAAACCATTAAGTATTTTAAAACATTCGATCAGTTTTCCTCGGAGGCGACGTTTCTCAAGAGAGAACATGTTAAGGGTAGAAAGCCTTTCTTCGTAGGATTTGTTGCGCAAGGAAGGGATCATTTTCGTTGCCCGACGCTGAACACCTTCTAATTTAGCAATATCCTTTGCATGGTGGGGAGACCAAAACTGTACCGCATATTCCAAGTGGGGTCTGACTAAACTGTTGTAGAGCGGGAGTATTACATCTTTATTCTTGAATACAAAGTTTCTTTTAATGAAGCCCAACATTCTGTTCGCTTTATTTGGTGCATCGATGCATTGCTGTGAGAATTTGAGGTTTGACGCGATTTTGACCCCCAAGTCTTTGACGCATTGAACGCTTTTGAGTTTAACGCCGCGCATTTCGTATTCGAACTTCTTATTCCTCGTTCCAACTTGAAGGACCTGGCACTTGTTGTCTTCGTCAGTGAGAACCGAGTTGCCAATCTTTGTGTCGTCTGCAAATTTACTAATGCGGTTATTGAGTAAAACATCCACGTCGTTGATGTAAATAATGAAGAGCACTGGGCCAAGGACCGAGCCCTGAGGGACGCCACTAGTGACAGGCGCCCACTCTGAGTTAAATCCGTCAATCACTACTCTTTGTTGTCTGTTGCTCAACCAATTCGCGATCCATTGGTTTACTTTGACCGTCAATACCTATTTGCTTTAATTTGTAAAATAATTTATGATGCGGACTTATCAAACGCTTTCTGAAATCAAGATAGACTACGTCCAGTGATTTGGTTACGTCATAAACAGTGAAGAGGTCGTTATCAAAGGGAGAGAGAGAGAGAGAGAGAGAGAGAGAGAGAGAGAGAGAGAGAGAGAGAGAGAGAGAGAGAGAGAGAGAGAGAGAGAGAGAGAGAGAGAGAGAGAGAGAGAGAGAGAGAGAGAGAGAGAGAGAGAGAGAGAGAGAGAGAGAGAGAGAGATTTACATAGAAAATCAGACCACACAGACCCCATGGTCCAGACTAGGTGGTCTGTCCTTAAACCTAAGTGATTTTACATTAATCAGATGGTTCCAAAACGTTGCGTTTCTACTCTAGTTAATATTAAGTTCAAGGAAGTGACGGTCGAGCTTGTTTTTAAAGGAGTCAGTCGTGTTACACTGGATCATTTAAAGGTGGGAGCTTATTCCATTTTCGCACTACAACGTTGGTGAAAAAAAATTTGGTGCAGTCTGAATTTATTTGTCTACATTTAAGTTTTATGCCATTGTTCCTCGTTCGCAAAATGTCATCGATCATAAACAATAATTTTGATCTGTCTACATTCGTGAAACCATTAAGTATTTTAAAACATTTGATCAGTTTTCCTCGGAGGCGACGTTTCTCAAGAGAGAATATGTTAAGGGTGGAAAGCCTTTCTTCGTAGGATTTGTTGCGCAAGGAAGGGAACATTTTTATTACTCGACGCTGAACACCTTCTATTTTAGCAATGTCCTTTGCATGGTGGGGAGACCAAAACTGTACCACATATTCCAAGTGGGGTCTGACTAAACTATTGTAGAGCGGAAGTATTACATCTTTATTCTTGAATAAAAAGTTTCTTTTAATGAAGCCCAACATTCTGTTCGCTTTATTTGCTGCATCGATGCATTGATGTGAGAATTTGAGGTTTGATGCGATTTAATCCCCAGGTCCTTAACGCATTGAACACTTGTGAGTTTAACGCTGCGTATTTCGTAATCGAACTTCTTATTTTTGTTCCAACTTGAAGGACCTGGCACTTGTTCACGTTAAAGGGCATCTCCCATTTATCCGACCAAGTTGAAATTTTGTGCAAATCCTCTTGAGGCTTGCCTGTCTTCGCAGTGAGAGAGAGAGAGAGAGAGAGAGAGAGAGAGAGAGAGAGAGAGAGAGAGAGAGAGAGAGAGAGAGAGAGAGAGAGAGAGAGAGAGAGAGAGAGAGAGAGAGAGAGAGAGAGAGAGAGAGAGAGAGAGAGAGAGAGAGAGAGAGAGAGAGAGAGAGAGAGAGAGAGAGAGAGAGAGAGAGAGAGAGAGAGAGAGAATTATGCTCCTCTACAAGGCCCAGGTAAGATCCTACCTGGAGTGGGGCTCTGACCTGATGTCCAGCGCTACCACACCTGCAGAGACTGGACAAGGTGGAGCGACGGGTGCAGCGACTGTTACAGGAGAACAACCCCCAGCCGCCCCCTCAGGATATTATACATCTAGACACTCTGGAGCACCGCCGGGACGTCGCTGCGCTGGTGGTGTTCCACAAGGCCCAGGTACAAGGAGTACCACACCTGGCGAGGCTGAGGCTCTCGAGAGGCTGTGAGAGATACGAGAACGGTACTCTCCAGCCACGAGCAGGTCGGGGTGCCGAGGTCACGCGCCAGCCAGCACCAGCGGACCTTCACCTCCAGGGTGTCCCGCCTGTGGAACACATTCACTGCAGCAGGGCCAACAGTGAGGGATATGTCCACCCAGCAGGTAAAAGTGGCTGCTCACAGGTGGCGAAGAACATGCCCCACACCACTAGTGATGCTAAATACACAGTGAACAAGTGTAAAGGGCTTTTGAAATAATGCACAAGAAAAAGTGACATTTTAAACCCTGAAAAGTGCACACTGAAACATATGCTACTCGAACGATCGCATAAAGTGTCGTCGACAAAAACAAATATGTTGTGTACTATAGATTCGTCAGTTTAAGAGAGAGAGAGAGAGAGAGAGAGAGAGAGAGAGAGAGAGAGAGAGAGAGAGAGAGAGAGAGAGAGAGAGAGAGAGAGAGAGAGAGAGAGAGAGAGAGAGAGAGAGAGAGAGAGAGAGAGAGAGAGAGAGAGAACGTGGAGTGGACGAACCGTATACAAGTGTTGCGAACAGGGTATACTGGGTTTCATCTCAAGGAGCGTAAGCAATAGGAACGCTGAGGTCATCTCCAAACTCTACTTAGCTCTAGTTAGACCTCACCTAGATTACGCGGTCCAGTTCTGGTCACCCTACTATAGAATGGATATCAAGATGTTAGAATCTGTACAGAGAAGGATGACAAAAATGATTCAGGGTGTGAGAAACTTGCCCTATGAGGATAGACTTAAGCATTTAAATCTACACTCTATTGAAAGGAGAAGGTTGAGAGGAGGCCTTATCGAGGACTATAAATCGATGAAGGGCTTTAATAAAGGGATGTCAACAGGGTTCTGGTAGTAAGGAGCCAGGTAGAACACGTATCATGGTTCTAAGTTAGATAAATTCAGATTCAGCAAAGACATAGGCAAGAACTGGTTCACAACAGAATGGTGGATGAGGAACAGGCTTGACAGTTATGTTGGGGTGCCAACAATTATGATACATCTGGAAGAGACTGGATAAATTCATGGATAGTGAGGTAAGGTGTTAGGATAACAGGATGCCGTATAGGCCGACCAGCCTCTTGCAGACTCCTTACGTTCTATGTTAAATCACAGCAACCTCAAATGAAGAGCTTTTAATAAACACACCAAGTCCTGACCAGCACCACGCCGCCTTCCCCTGAACACCAAGGTATATCGCTGCATCCTGCCAGCCCTAACACATGACTCCAGACACTTGGCGTTGCACGTGGGTCAATACTTTAGACAGCCAAGATCCGCACAGAGAAGAATAGAGAAAGATGCTGGGTACATGGAGACAGATAGAGAGATAGATGGGAGATAGAGTAGAGAAGAGAAGAAGAAACAAGAAGAGATTGATATAGATAGATAGATGATAGATATGGGAGATGGAGATGGAGAAGAAGAAAGAAGAAACAAGAAGAGAAGAGAGAGAGAGAGAGAGAGAGAGAGAGGGAGAGAGAGAGAGAGAGAGAGAGAGAGAGAGAGAGAGAGAGAGAGAGAGAGAGAGAGAGAGAGAGAGAGAGAGAGAGAGAGGAGAGAGAGAGAGAGAGAGAGAGAGAGAGAGAGAGAGAGAGAGAGAGAGAGAGAGAGAGAGAGAGAGAGAGAGAGAGAGAGAGAGAGAGAGAGAGAGAGAGAGAGAGAGAGAGAGAGAGAGAGAGAGAGAGAGAGAGAGAGAGAGAGAGAGAGAGAGAGAGAGAGAGAGAGACAGACAGACAGACAGAGAGAGCATCATCAATAGGTAACAAACACAAAATAAAGATAATCCAACGACAAACAAGACGAGAAATGGACTCGGCGGGACACACCACGCGGAGAACTGACATCAGGAGGACAGCCAACTCAACAGTGACAACCCAGAACATGTACAAGTCAGGGCGGGCAGAGGGCGAGCAGGTGGAGAGATTACATGAGAGTGGGACCATTTGCCGGAGCAGGATGGAGTACACTAACATCAAAACAGAAAAAGGTAGAGGAATTGACAATTGAGAAAGGCCTTTGTAACAGACTAGTAATAGCTAAGATGGTGAAGATTAGAGGTTTGCAGTTACTAAAGTTCGAGCATTTGCCGGAGCAGGATGGCGTAATTCAACATCAAACAGAGCAAGGTGAAGGAATAGAGATGGACCATCTAGAAAGACCTCTGTTCTGCCGTAGACTGACGATATGAAGCTTTACAGTGTCAATCCCTCAAAGTTAGAGCATTTGCCAGAGCAGGATGAAGAAGCTCAATACATAGAAACATAGAAACATAGAAACCTAACATAGAAAGGTGGAGGACGTTGCTGGAAAGGCCTTTGTTTGTATTGACTAAAGGGCAAGCCTTAAGATGAAGATTAGATTAAGTTTGAGTATTTGCCAAACCACGATGGAGTATAATATCAGAGAAAGGTGGAGGACGTTGGGAAAGGCCTTGTTCTGCAGTAGACTAGCAATGCCTGAAGATGAAGATTATATTGTTAAGAGTATTTGCCAAAGCACGATGGAGTAATATATCAAACAGAGAGGGGTGGAGGACGTTGGGAAAGGCCTCTGCTGCAGTGGACTAGTAATGACTGAAGATTATGAAGGCCAGAGGGGTTAGGTTAGGTTAGGTGGGGTTAGGAGAGGGAGGACGTTGGGAAAGGCCTCCATCCTGCAGTGGACTAGTAATGGGTGAAGATTATGAAGATCAGATTGACTAGTGGCGTTAGGTGGGGTCAGGTTCACGGAGCTGCCTTGTATACGCCCACCGGCCTCTGCAGACTCCTTTGGTTGTATTGGCAGACACTTCCGCCTTCACACCAACTATTTCCAAAGGCCAAAAGGGATCAATTGGTTCTCATGAGAGTGTTTTCAGGTTCATGGTACAGAAGAAGAATCAAACTACTATTAGGACCATTAAATACTCCTGAAATACCGAAACTCATACGAAAACCGTGTCAAGTATGTGAGCTCGGCGCCGAAATGGGTTAAGATTCGTTTAGTACCGTGCCAGTATCTCATTACCTACTTTATGAAACATCAGTATCTCTTCATATATCTTTTCTACAAACCTTCAACAGTCATGGAGACGCTTTGAAAATCCAATTCAAGACTTTTTTGCTATTGAAAATAGGGATAATGTTTACGAAAGCGCGTCGCCTCCCCTGGCGGCGGCCGCGGCGACACTGCAGGCTGGTGTTGCGAGAAATACGTCCTCGCCGAAATAAGTCACATACATGTGGGGGTCCCCAGAAGGGGTTCAAGGGGCGCAGCCCCCTGTTAGTAGGTCAAAGTTCGGATGGAGAAGTTTAACCATGCTCCCCGACCCTACCCTTTGCGAAAGTTATTTACGGCCGCGGCGACTGCAGCGTCGCCGCGGCCGTCGCCAGAGGAGGCGACGCGCTTCCTAAACATACAGCACGTTAGTTTCATTTTCATGAGTTCATAATCATGACGCAATAAGTAAAGCGCCTGGATAAGCTCCCAACTGAACACAAAACACTACGAAAATTCCTTGTTTAGTTTTTTTTTCACATTTGTTACCTTTTTATGCCCTTGAACTGACTCCTCTGCTGTAAGGGAAAAAAAAATATACAAGGAATTTTCGTCGTGTTTGTGTTCGGTTGGGGAGCTTACAAACGTGCTGTACTGGACTGTAAGACTGGCCCTTAACATCAGGTTCTTTTTTTCGCTACCTTTTATTTGCATTATATTCGTCACACATGAGTCATCCTTTACTTTTAGTTGTTGTTGTTTCATGGGAACCCTGGAGCCGAGATTTAGTCAGATGAGAGTGTGACGTCATCATGCTGTGCGTGAACGACTGTGTATTCTTATAGTATTTCCGCGAGAAACTATGTAGAGGTGTACAGATAGAACCTAGAAGAGGGTAAGTGGAGGAAGAAAAGGAGGAAGAGGAGGAAGCAGCGGAAGAGGTGGAGGAAGACTTTAATCCAGACCCAGTCATTCGTAGATAAAACTTTCTCTCATAAGGATTGAACCCCATTTTGCTTCCCCATCTCTCTTTCATAACATTGACCCGTTCAGTCATTTTTTCCGACATACTCATAGAATAAGTTCCGCACAATGGCAATATAAATAAAAAAGCTGCATGCTGAACTTTCATCAACATCAAATGAAACTCCTATGATGTGAAAACTCAATGAATCAATGAAAGAAAAGAAAAAAAGAGAAAAAGCACTTGATGGCAGCTATTTTTTTCGTGTGTTTGTGTTAGGAGAAGTGGTGAACAGACTTTTTGTGTGTCATTGTTTTACCTTTGAGCTGCTTCCTGTGATGCGAAAATAAACAGATAAATGGGAGAGAAAAGAATAGAAAAAGCACATTATGGTGACTGTTTTCTGATGGTGGGAGAAGTGGTTATCGTTTTTGTGTGTGTAAAGTGTGTTAATGTTTGCCTGCTATGATGCGAAAATAAATATATAAATGGGAGAGAAAAAAGAAAACACATGATGGTGAGTGTTTTCTGATTGTGGGAGAAGTGGTTGGTGTTTTTTAGTGAGTGTGTTTTGTTTGTCCTTGAGCCGCCTCCTGTGATGCCAAGAAATGAATAAATAATTAACAGTGCATATCCTTAACCAAACAAGAGGACACTCGACTTATACATGACAACTCCTAGGCCGGTATTCTCAGACGCTTCTGTCTCTCATAAAAACTTTTTCCACAGGGGTCAAAGCAGATCAGTCTGATTCTCATGAGTGTTTTTTTTTTTAGGTCCATAATACAGATAGGAGGTCAGACTACCACCAGGGTCATTAAACTACCCCTGGCAATACCCACAACGCCTACGAAAGCTGTGTGTGTGTGTGTGTGTGTGTGTGTGTGTGTGTGTGTGTGTGTGAGAGAGAGAGAGAGAGAGAGAGAGAGAGAGAGAGAGAGAGAGAGAGAGAGAGAGAGAGAGAGAGAGAGAGAGAGAGAGAGAGAGAGAGAGAGAGAGACGGAGAGAATTAAATAAATAAATTCATAGATGGAGAGCAAGGATGAAAGAAAGGGAGAAATAGAATGAAACAAAGAGAAAAATAAAGAGACAGACGACTAAAGAGAAGTGGGCCCCGATGCGAATGTTAGGAAACTCTAGCGGGCCGTCCTCGTGAGCGTCAGCACTCTCACTGGTGTTTTCTCTCGGCAGGTGTGTGGTGCAATGTACACCTGAATGATGTTAATTGGTGAACAGCTTCCTACCAAGTAAAATCAATCCATCAATCAATCAGAGAAGGAAAATATAATAAAAAAGAAAATGGAATGAGAAATAAAAGGGAAACGGATGCTGCGTCGCAAGCCGTCGCGAGGATTCCTTTGGATGCTTGTGCGCGTTTCCCAGGCCCGTCGGTCTTCCATCCCTGAACCGATAAACGCGGTGACCGGCGCCTTCACAGTAATTATGATTAATTTTATAATCCAGTCTGGTAGTTTTAAGAAGCGAGTTCTTGCATCCTCGCCTCGGCGGGTGGAGCGCCAGCGAGCCCAAGGTCTCCTGGCGAGCATGGCAGGAATGGAGGGCTCCAGGCAGGCTCCTCGGCGTCCCTCCGGGCCCCGACGGAGGTGCCGGAGATCTTCCGGCTACAAACCCGGGCAGGTGGAGCTCGTTAGCCGTGGTAGGCAATCTGCCTAGGAGAGCAAACTCTATACAAACCCGGGCAGGTGAGGCTCGTTAGCCGTGGTAGGCAATTCACCTAGGAGAGCAAACTCTAAACAAACCTGGGCAGGTGAGGCTCGTTAGCCGTGGTAGGCAATTCACCTTGGAGAGCAAACTCTAAACAAACCCGGGCAGGTGGAGGTCGTTAGCCGTGGGAGGCAATTCACCCAGGAGAGCAACCTGAACAATACAAACCCGGGCAGGTGGAGGTCGTTAGCCGTGGAGGCAATTCACCTAGAGAGCAAACCTGAACAATAAACCCGGCCAGGTGGAGCCTGTCAGCCGTGGTAGGCAATTCACCTAGAGAGCAAACTCTAAACAAACCCGGGCAGGTGGAGGTCGTTAGCCGTGGGAGGCAATCCGCCTAGGAGAGCAAACTCTAAACAAACCCGGGCAGGTGGAGCTCGTTAGCCGTGGTAGGCAATTCACCTAGAGAGCAAACTCTAAACAAACCTGGGCAGGTGAGGCTCGTTAGCCGTGGGAGGCAGTTCACCTAGGAGAGCAAACTCAAACAAACCCGGGCAGGTGAGGCTCGTTAGCCGGGAGGCACCACCTAGAGAGCAAACTCCGAACAACAAACCTGGGCAGGTGAGGCTCGTTAGCCGTGGTAGGCAATTCACCTAGGAGAGCAAACTCCAACAACAAACCCGGGCAGGTGGAGCCTGTTAGCCGTGGGAGGCAATTCACCCAGAGAGCAAACCTGAACAACAAACCCGGGCAGGTGAGGCTCGTTAGCCGTGGTAGGCAATTCACCTAGGAGAGCAAACTCCGAACAACAAACCCGGGCAGGTGGAGCTCGTAAGCCGTGGTAGGCAATAATCCTAGGAGAGCAAACTCCGAACAAACCTGGGCAGGTGAGGCTCGTTAACCGTGGTAGGCAATTCACCTAGGAGAGCAACCCGAACAACAAACCCGGGCAGGTGGAGCTCGTTAGCCGTGGGAGGCACCACCTAGAGAGCAAACTCGAACAACAAACCCGGGCAGGTGGAGCTCGTTAGCCGTGGTAGGCAATTCACCTAGGAGAGCAACCTGAACAACAACCCCGGGCAGGTGGAGCTCGTCAGCCGTGGTAGGCAATACACCTAGGAGAGCAAACTCCGAACAACAAACCCGGGCAGGTGGAGCTCGTCAGCCGTGGTAGGCAATCTGCCTAGGAGAGCAAACTCCGAACAATAAACCCGGGCAGGTGGAGCTCGTCAGCCGTGGTAGGCAATCTGCCTAGGAGAGCAAACTCCGAACAATAAACCCGGGCAGGTGGAGCTCGTCAGCCGTGGTAGGCAGTCTGCCTAGGAGAGCACACTCCGAACAATAAACCCGGGCAGGTGGAGCTCGTCAGCCGTGGTAGGCAATCTGCCTAGGAGAGCAAACTCCGAACAATAAACCCGGGCAGGTGGAGGTCGTCAGCCGTGGTAGGCAATTCACCTAGGAGAGCAAACTCCGAACAATAAACCCGGGCAGGTGGAGGTCGTCAGCCGTGGTAGGCAGTCTGCCTAGGAGAGCAAACTCTAAATAAACCCGGGCTTGTGGTGCTCGTTATACTGTCGTAGACAATCCACGCGATGGGAACACCAAAGAAAAGGAAAATAAAAAGGAACACCAGAAAAATGGAAAATACAGAAACGAAACATCAAGAAAAGAAATAAAAAGATCATCCACCTTTAGGCCCTAACATCGCCAAAATTATGGGTGGGTCTCTTCTGGGGAGAAAGCGGCTCACCCAGACCAAAGAACATCAACAAAAGGATGATATGAATAAATGAACATAAAAAAAACAAAGAAAAACATCAAGGAAAGAAAAATATAACAAACATCATCCACCTTCCGGCCCTGACTAACATCACCAAAATTATGGGTGGGTCTCTTCTGGGGAGAAAGCGGCTCACCCAGACCAAAGAACATCAACAAGGGATGATATAGAAAAGAACACCCAAAAAATATGGAAAAAGAACAGAAAAAACATCGAAAAAGAAAAGCAACAGAAATAAATGAGCAACATCGAGAAAAGAGAAATACAAAGAAACATCATCCACCTTTCGGCCCCAAACAACATCACCAAAATTATGGATGGGTCTCTTCTGGGAGGAAAGCGGCTCATCCAGACCAAGGAACATCAACAAAAGGATGATGGGAAAAAAATAACAACAAAAAACATCAAAAAGAAGTAAAAAGAAAAAGAACAGGAAAACATCGAAAAAGAAAACAAATGCAATAAGAAGAACGAAAAACACGACATCAAGAAAAGAAAATAAAACAAACATCATCCACCTTTCGGCCCTAACAACATCTCCAAAATTATGGGTGGGTCTCTTCTGGGAGGAAAGCGGCTCACCCAGACCAACGAACATCAACAAAAGGATGATAGGAAAAAAGAACACCAAAAACATCAAAAAAGAAAACCAACAGCAAGAAAATCCAAAGGAAAAAAGAAAGAAAAAGAAAAGAAAAAGAAAACAAATAGAAAAAAAGAAAAGAAAGAAAGAAAAGGAAAAAGAAAAAACAAAATAACAAAATAAAATATAAATAAATAAACAAAATAATATAAATAAATAAATAAATAAATACAGAATATAGTAAAATTAACTAAATGACTCTAACTGCTTAACTAGCTATCAAACTATCTATTTAACTTAGCGTGCGTGCGTGTGTGTGTGTGTGTGTGTGTGTGTGTGTGTGTGTGTGTGTGTGTGTGTGTGTGTGTGTGAGAGAGAGAGAGAGAGAGAGAGAGAGAGAGAGAGAGAGAGAGAGAGAGAGAGAGAGAGAGAGAGAGAGAGAGAGAGAGTCCACCAATTAAACAAAGACTGCTCGTATTGCGTCATTTTCACTGCACGAACCAAAACACATAAAAGGCGCGAGTCATTTACGTCTGCATCAAAAACACGTCAACAAATAACACAACGCTTGAAATGCATTGCGCGTCACTCACATCCTATTACTGCAACGTCAAATTTACCTGATATGTTCGGACGGAAATATAAACACGACTATAAACACGGATCTAAGGTCTTCTATATATGCTACTGGATTCCCTACAGGCACTTGTTGACGGTCTGTTCTTAGCGTCGTGACCCTGAGTGCGCGTCTCTGATTCAAGCCGTATTCTTAACGTGTCGGCATCTGACTTCGCCTGTTTCAAAATTCCTCTCGGAGAAGTTGCTGGGTTATGCATGGACTGTTTTGTGGGAGAAGATAAATGTTTTCCACTGGAGTTCTTAGCATGAGGGAAAAGCAACAACAGTGTAGCAAAAGTGGCAATCTATCGAGTCTCAAATCTGAAACCCACGTCGCTCCGCCTCTTTGTAACGAAGACCTTGTGTATACAGAGACTTAGGAAAGGAAAGAATGCGCCTCACTGCCTTTATTTATATATGTTTTCCTTGCATCAAAGGAAGGTCAAATTGAACGTAGGGAAAACTTCGCAAGCAATTCAGACTCTTTCGTCTCTTGAAACTTTTATGAATTGAAAACAGCGCCGCGGGGCAGAGAACGAGATACCCAGATCATGACAGTCTGCTTACCTATAGGGATTCTGAGTCTCCAGCTACGGCCGTGTTCTCAAACCTTTCAGGGCCTACACACCCACACTTGATAAGGCTTTGGTAGAGTCTGTGTTGGTATTTCTATGGTTAATTTTATGAGCTTAGTGATAGTTTCACAAGGCCTCTGCGCCATGAGTGTGAAAATGACACATTATCAAACCTTTCAGGGCACACCCACACTTGATAAGGCTTTGATATAGGTTGTGTTAGTATTTCCATGTTTAGTTTTACGATCCTAATGACAGTTTGACCATGAACGTGGAAAAGACACATTCTAAAACCTTTCTTGGCTTACACATCCACATTTGATAAGGCTTTGATTGAGACAGTGTTAGTATTTCCATGGGTAGTTCAGCGAGCCTAATGATAGATGGACAAGGCTTCTGCACGATGAGTAAGAAACACATACATGAGAACCCGACTAATCTCCTTTGTGGCCTTGAGAATTAGACGCTGTGAGAGCCGAAAGCGTCTGAGAATTCAGACCCAAATGTCTTCTTATAGACGACAGCAGAGGCGCTAACAGACAGAAGGCCACAGCTAGCAACACAAGGCAGAACAGGTCGAAAAATAAAGGCTAATGAGCACGTACTAATAAATTAATCCAGAATTGTTTTGGGGGGAAACTTTGAATAATGGAAACCCGATGAAAAAATACCTATAATTTTTTTAACGAGTTAAAGTAGTATAAATAAATATTGTTTATGAGGCGCTTTGATGAATATAATTATACTAATGATGCCGGGAAAATTCCTACCCCCGCCCCCCCAACACACATACACAGATACTAACAAACCAACAAACATACACACTCTTATATCTATCTGTCTATATCTATTTATTTATTATCTATCTCTATATCTATCTGTATCTTATGTCTATCTATCTATCTATCTATTTACATATTTCACGCTATCTCTGTCTACTTATCTATCAGAAGTGGAATTGGATCTTTAACAAACAGCGACGGTGCACTAGTGACTGACAGCCAACACGTTGCAAACCTATTAAACAATTACTTTTCCTCGGTGTTTAATAATAACAGTCCTCCCGCCACCACCACCAACACCAGTACTAATGTAAATCCCGAGCATGCATTGTCTAACTTTGAAATAAAACCCGATGAAGTCCTTACAGCCCTCAAATCACTTAAAACAAATAAAAGTCCTGGACCTGACGAAGTATATCCAACTCTGCTGAAAGAAACAAAGAGCGAAATACTCTCCTCCCTCACAACCGTATTCAATATGTCCTTGCGACAAGGCATCGTCCCTTCAGATTGGAAAAAGGCTAACGTGACACCGATTTTTAAGAAAGGAGACAAAAAGTACCAGGTAATTACAGGCCCATTAGTCTAACTTCGGTTGTAGGTAAGCTACTTGAGGGCATAATTAGAGACAAAATTGTGAGTTACCTGAAAGCCACTCATTGATTGGGGACTCACAACATGGCTTCCGAAACAAAAGATCCTGCCTATCAAACCTATTAACCTTTTATAACGACCTCTTCACTGTTTATGACGTAACCAAATCACTGGACGTAGTCTATCTTGATTTCCAGAAAGCGTTTGATAAAGTCCCGCATCATAAATTACTTTACAAATTAAAGCAAATAGGTATTGACGGTCAAGTAAACCAATGGATCACGAATTGGTTGAGCAACAGACAACAAAGAGTAGTGATTGACGGATTTAACTCAGAGTGGGCGCCGGTCACTAGTGGCGTCCCTCAGGGCTCGGTTCTTGGCCCAGTGCTCTTCATTATTTACATCAACGACGTGGATGTTGGACTCAATAACCGCATTAGCAAATTTGCAGACGACACAAAGATTGGTAACTCGGTTCTGACTGACGAAGACAGGCAAAGCTTCCAAGAGGATTTGCACAAAATTTCAGCTTGGTCGGATAGATGGGAGATGCCCTTTAACGTAGACAAGTGCCAGGTCCTTCAAGTTGGAACGAGGAATAAGAAGTTCGAATACGAAATGCGCGGCGTTAAACTCAAAAGCGTTCAATGCGTCAAGGACTTGGGGGTCAAAATCGCGTCAAACCTCAAATTCTCACAGCAATGCATCGATGCAGCAAATAAAGCGAACAGAATGTTGGGCTTCATTAAAAGAAACTTTGTATTCAAGAATAAAGATGTAATACTCCTGCTCTACAACAGTTTAGTCAGACCCCACTTGGAATATGCGGTACAGTTTTGGTCTCCCCACCATGCAAAGGATATTGCTAAATTAGAAGGTGTTCAGCGTCGGGCAACGAAAATGATCCCTTCCTTGCGCAACAAATCCTACGAAGAAAGGCTTTCTACCCTTAACATGTTCTCTCTTGAGAAACGTCGCCTCCGAGGAAAACTGATCGAATGTTTTAAAATACTTAATGGTTTCACGAATGTAGACAGATCAACATTGTTTATGATCGATGACACTTTGCGCACGAGGAACAATGGCGTAAAACTCAGATGTAGACAAGTAAATTCAGATTGCACCAAATTTTTCTTCACCAACGTTGTAGTGCGAGAATGGAATAAGCTTCCACCATCAGTGGTCCAGTGTAACGCGATTGACTCCTTCAAAAATAAGCTCGACCGTCACTTCCTTCAACTTAATATGAACTAGAGTAGAAATGCAACGTTTTGGAGTCTTCTGATTAATGTAAAATCACTTAGGTTTAAGGACAAACCACTAAGTCTGGACCATGGGGTCTGTGTGGTCTGATTTTCTTTGTAAATCTATGTAAATCTATGTAAATCTATATATAATTACTTAGCCTGTATATCTGTCTATATTACCTATTAAACCAGCCTTGTATATATCCATCGATCTATCTCTCTAACCTTACCATAACCTAACCATTCCCAGAAGAAGCCAGGAGCAGCCCCGCACACAACACATGCCACGACACACTCACGTTCCGCCCTGTAGTAACCCGACACACACACGGCATGCCCAAGGACTGCACCAGGTTACCCGAGGCTGCGCAACGTACCTGTGGAAAGAAATGAAGATAAATTACTTTGTTTTACCTATGAATGAGATGCCTGCAGAGGGAGAGAGGGAGAGAGAGGGAGGGAGGGGGAGGGGGAAGAGAAAGGGGAAGGAGAGAGAGAGAGAGAGAGAGAGAGAGAGAGAGAGAGAGAGAGAGAGAGAGAGAGAGAGAGAGAGAGAGAGAGAGAGAGAGAGAGAGAGAGAGAGAGAGAGAGAGAGAGAGAAGGGGAAAGGGGAGAGAGAGAGAGAGAGGGGGGGGGGGAGGGTGTGTGTGTGGTGGTGTGTGTGTGTGTGTGTGTGTGTGTGTGTGTGTGTGTGTGTGTGACTGTATCTACCCCAACCACCCAGACACACACACACACACACACACACACACACATACAATAAATACATATCTACCTCTACCATCATCATCAGTACAATAAAACCACAACAAAAATACACATCACCACCACCTTCATCACCACCACCTCCTCGCGGCCACGTGAGCGGGCCATGAGCACAAGCACAACACACAGCGCCGCGCCTCGACAAACACACACGACTTACATGCAAGAAAGGACGGCAAGCACGGGGAGAAAAAGCCTTGTGTGTGTGTGTGTGTGTGTGTGTGTGTGTGTGTGTGTGTGTGTGTGTGTGTGTGTGTGTGTGTGTGTGTGTGTGTGTGTGTGTGTGTGTGTGTGTGTTATGATGACGCAGGACGGGGAGCCATAAACGTAAGCTAGGAGATGAGAAGTGAGGTGATAAAAGAAAATATAAAGAAAAGAAACAAAAAAATAAAAAGAAAACGAAGGAAAAATACAAATGGAAAAAGAAAAAGAAGTACAAGAACCACAACAAAAACAAGAACAACAAGAACAAGAAAAAAGAAGAGAAAGAAGACAAACAAGGAAAAGAAGAAAACAAACTACCACCACCATCGTAACCACCACCACCACCACCACCACCACGTTCCCTTCCTTTACATAAGTCATATCTAAAGAGGCCAAAAAAGACAGTTTCCTCACGCTCATGGTGCAGAAACTTAATCAAACTACCACCAGGGTCATAAAGCTACCCCTGGAAATGCCCACAAATCCCACGAAAGCCTTGTTAAGTGTATGTCCTTGGGCGACGAAAGGTTTAAGAACATGACCCAGAGAGCGTTAAGAACATAAGAACATAAGAACGCAGGAGTCTGCAAGAGGCCGGTAGGCCTGTACGAGGCAGCTCCTTTGACCCTAAGCTCCCGTGTATCTAACCCCACCTAATATCGCTGTCCATGAATTTATCTAGTCTATTTTTGAATGTGACAATTGTATTGGCACTCACCACATGACTGCTAAGCCTATTCCACTCATCCACCACCCTATTAGTAAACCAATTTTTGCCTATGTCCCTGTTGAATCTGAATTTATCCAGTTTAAACCCGTTACTTCGTGTCCTACCCGGTTCTCTTACCAACAAAACCTTATGAATGTCTCCCTTATTAAAGCCCTTCATCCATTTATAAACCTCGATCATGTCTCCACGCACCCTTCGCCTTTCTAGAGAATGCAGGTTTAACTGTTTGAGTCTTTCCTCGTATGTCAAGTTTCTCAACCCATGAATAATCTCAGTCATACTCCTATTCACCGATTCTATCATTTTGATCTCCATTCTATAGTAGGGTGACCAGAACTGAACCGCATAGTCAAGATGAGGTCTAACTAATGCTAAATATAGTTTGAGGAAGACTTCGGGGCTTCTGTTGCTTACGCTCCTTGAAATAAATCCCATTACCCTATTAGCTCGATTTCTAGCTTGAATGCATTGTGCCCTTGGACGGAGATCAGAGCTCACTAAGACCCCTAAATCCCTCGCAGACAGACTACTTATGAGAGTGTCATTTAAGCAATAGTTATGTGAGTTGTTTTCTACCTACACTCAGAATACTGCACTTCCCTACATTGAACTCCATCTGCCATTTATCCGCCCAGTCATATAATCTGTTGAGTTCACCTTGGAGAATACTAGCGTCCTGATCCGACTCAATTACTCTACCGATCTTGGTATCATCTGCAAATTTACTAACATCACTACTAATTCCTGTGTCTAAGTCATTGATATAAATAATAAACAAAAGTGGACCTAATACCGAACCTTGTGGGACCCCACTCGTAACACATCCCAGTCAGATCTTTTACCATTGATTTGCACTCTTTGCTTCCTATTGCTAAGCCACGCCTTGACCCAGTTCAAAACTTTACCCTCTACTCCGTGAGCCTGTAATTTAAGCAACAGTCGTTGGTGAGGAACTTTGTCAAACGCTTTACTAAAATCAAGATAGATTACATCATAATTTTCATCTCTGTCAACCGCCTCAAATACTTTATTGTAGAAGGACAAGAGATTGGTGAGGCATGACCTACCTTTTGTGAACCCATGCTGCGAGTCGTGAATTAAGCTATGTTTCTCTAAATGCTCCTGAATGTTCCTGGCTATTATGGACTCCAGCATCTTGCCTATAACCGATGTTAAGCTAATTGGGCGATAGTTTGAAGCAACTGACCTGTCCCCTTTTTAAAATCGGCGTCACATTAGCTACTTTCCATAGGCTCGGCACATAGTTATATTTACCGACATCTTAAAGATGTCGGTTAGTGGGTCACTGATTATATCACCTAGCTCCTTTAATACCCTCGGAAATATCCCGTCAGGACCTGGCGACTTGTTCTTCTTAAGCTTATCTATCTCATCCTGAACTACTTGCCTGGTAATGATTATATCCTCAATTTATCGCCATCCCCGCCCTCGTACACCTGAACTCTTTCCGGTATAGTCGTTCGATCCTCCTGTGTGAATACTGAAAGGA
Source organism: Eriocheir sinensis (assembly GCF_024679095.1). Taxonomy (NCBI): domain Eukaryota; kingdom Metazoa; phylum Arthropoda; class Malacostraca; order Decapoda; family Varunidae; genus Eriocheir; species Eriocheir sinensis. The sequence continues at coordinate 19,860 of NW_026110710.1, forward strand.
AGTAGTCGTTCAACAATGTGCTCATATTTTCGTAATTTCTACTAGCTCCCTGTTTGATTTCAGCGGTCCAATTTTCTCCCGTGTTTTGTTCTATACATCTGAAAGAAGCCCTTAGGATTACTTTTCGCCTCATTTGCTACTTTGATCTCATAGTTCTTTTTGCTATCCTGGTGTTTTCTTAACTAATCTAGATAGTTCGACGTACCGGCCCCTGAGATGTGTTTCCCCATTCTTTATTTTCTGATAAATTCTTCTTGAACCCAATCTCGTGTTTTAGTCCACGAGTCATCCACTTAGGATCATTGTTTTCTTTTCTAAGTGTTCGCTGTGGTATATGCTGTTCTTGCCCCTCTACTATTACTCTAACTAAATTATTGTAAGACATTTCTACCTGGTTCTCCTGGCTCTCCAATCCGCAGTTCTGGCCCTCATGAATCCCTAAATTATCCCAGTTTACCCCTTCAAGATGTCTTCGAAGCCCCTCGTAGTTTGCTCTTCTAAAATCTGGCACTAACACTGGGTTTGGATCGCGGGTTACCAGTCTAACCTAAAACGAACCGTTCTGTGATCAATATTCCCTAACTCTCCGACACACTCCAAATCACGTAGCAAGTTCCCATTATTGGTTAGGACTAAGTCTAATATGTTATCTCCTCTGGTAGGCTCAGTAACTACCTGCTTAAGGAAATTATCTTGTATAACTTCAAGAAAGTCCTCGGCTTCCAGGTCACCCACTAGATCTTCCCAGTCTATATTCCTATAATTAAAGTCCCCCATTACGCAGACATTTCTACTGTTTATCTCCCTGCAAATCTCCTGTATTTATATACTCGTGTCCTGCCTGTTAAGGTTGGGTGGCCTGTATATAACTCCTAGAGTTAGTTTTTCTTTCCCTTTGTAAACGTCCACCCAAACTGATTCTGAATCCATGTTAGTTTTGACTGAGTTGTTAACTAATCATTTAAGTGAGTCTTTGACATATAGCGCAACTCCACCTCCCTTTCTGCCCCTTCTGTCTTTGTGAAACATCTGATAACCCGTTATTTCAAATTCTGACCTAAAATTTCTATTAGCAAAGTCTATCCATGTCTCAGTGATCGCTATTATGTCAAAATTTTCTGAACAAGCTTCACCCCTTAGTAAGTCTATCTTGTTTCTGAGGCTCCTGCTGTTAGTATAGAAGATTCTTAGCCCGTCCTCTGTTACTCCTCTAGAATTATTTCTAAGCTGCCTGGTTATATTATGAGCTAGATGTCCCCTCCCATTACTCCTCCCATTGCTGCTCCCATTACTCCTCCCCCCCTCGCCTATACTAAAAAATCCCTCAGGGTACCAAGGGCAGCGAGGGGGCGTGGAAGGCGGGGACTGAGGCATCACCAGGGACGTCCTCGAGTGTGTTAGGGAAGTGTACCCGAGAAGCAAGTTTGAACACACGAGAAAACTTCATTCACCCGGGAAAAAGTTATATATGTTAGCAGCACGAGCGAGTGACTGCCAGGGAGGAAATTATTGAAGTGGAAATAATAAAGTATCGAAAAAAATGTGATTAATGCAAAAAGGGCACAGGAACAGATCAAGATTACAGAAAAAGTTATAAATGTCCACGGCACGAGCGAGTGACTGCCAGGAAGGATACTGTTAGTGGAAAATAATATTTAGTGTCGAAGAAAATGGGGTTATTACGAAAAGGAACCCGATAAGAGAAAAAACAAACAAATATATTACAAATGTCTACAGAACGACCTACGACGAGAGGCATATTCTGTTAACAGTTAAAGTGCAAGAAAACGAAAAGAAAGGAAAAAAACGTGATTAATAGCCCAGAAACAGAACAAAAAAACACGGCAGTAAATCACAAATGTCTATAGAACTGCCGACGACAGTAGGCAAATTCTACTGACTGTTAAACGGAAAGAAAACAAGAAGGGAAATAAAAAATAAATCGTGATTAATAGCCCAGAAACAGAACAAAAACAAAACAAAAAAAAAATCACAAATGTCTATGGAACTACCGACGACATGAGGCAAATTCTACTAACTGTTAAACGGAAAGAAAACGGAAAGCGGACAGTGTTAATCACGGACCGGGTACAATTGACACCCCACTCTTAGTACGATCAAAAGGCAGCCAAATAGCACACTAGGGAGGGTAATGTTTAATCAGAAAATATGTCACAGTACGAAAAGTCTAGTGGACAGAGGTGGACGGGAAATAGGACAGACTCAACATGTAGTGCAGAGGGAAGCAAGTAATATGTAGCTGGTGTGGGCCATAGCGGGACACACACACACACACACACACACACACACACACACACACACACACAGCGGCAGCCTCAGGTCGGTATTGCCAGACGCTTCCACCTCTCACATCAACGATTTCCAAAGGCCAAAAAGGAAATCAGTCGGGTTCTAAATTTCTAATGAGTGTTTTTTTAGGGTCATGGTACAGAAGAAGGGTCAAACTACACCAGGGTCATAAAACTACATTTCGAAATGCCCACAGCTCCTACGAAAGCCTTGTCAAATGACTGTTTCTTTAGGTTCATGGTGCAGAAGGGTCAGACTACCACCAGGATGATAAAACTATACCCGTGGAAATGCCCACAACTCCTACGAAAACCTTGTCAAATGTGTGTTTCCTTAGGTTTATGGTGCAGAAGAAGGGTCAAACTACCACCAGGGTCATATAACCACCCTTGGACATGTCCCAAACACCTACGAAAGCCTGTCAAATGTGTTTTCTTTAGGTTTATGGTGCAGAAGTGGCCAGGTCAACAGCCACACAGGTGGGTGGTGAGGTAGAGGTAGTTGTAGATAGTCGGATGTGACGCACTATTCCAGTGAAACGACAGTTGATATATGGCGCACACTCGGCGAATAAATTAAACATCTTCAATGTAAATGCCCGTAGCATTATTCAGAAGCGTAGCCACTTGATAAGACATGCAATTACTGAAGAACCCGACTTCATTTTGATCACAGAAACATGGCTAAATACGCGTGACAAGCACCAGTTAAGTGAAGTAGCTATCAATGGTTACAACGCGTTTGCTAAGTGTCGTCTACACACAAAAAATGTGAAGGTGTAATAATATATGCGAAAAGTAACTTAGAAGTTATTCAGCTTAACACAACCGAGACAGAGGCTTATGATTCATTGTATGTACAAGCGACGATCAATAATGAAAAGTATGTTCTTGGCGTAATTTACCGACCTCCTAAATCAAATGAAGACATTGATGGAAATCTCTACGCAGAGATAAATAAAATTATCAGAAACAGAAATGCAATAATATGCGGCGACTTCAATAACCCCTCTGTTAACTGGTCTGCACTCTCTGCCGACAGGGAAGCTAGATTAATAAATTTTGCGCAAGATACATTTCTTTATCAAACAGTTACCGCGCCGACGCGAGGAAATAACACTCTGGATTTAGCCTTCACGACCGACAGCCACCTCATAACCGCCTGTGAGGTCGGCGAGCAATTTGTAAGCAGTGACCACAACATAATCAGATGCGTTCTAAATATTGAAACAAAAGCACGAGAAAACTCACTCCTAATGCCTAACTATAGTAAAACAAAGTTTACGGACCTAAGAAAAGAATTGGTTTCAGTAAATTGGAATCATTTGCTAAATAACGTCAGCGTTCAAGAAAGGTATAATCGTTTTACTGCACAAGTCTCAGCGAGCGTAAATAAATTCAACCTACCTAAGCCATGAAGGGCAGAAAACCACAAGCCGTTGTGGATGACTAATTCCATACAGAAAATCATCGTCGAAAAAAAGAAAACTGTATAAGAAATATAAACTGGCACACAATTCACAGGATCATACTAATTATGTCAATAGCAAAAGAGTGCGATAGGAAAATCAGAAAACAGAAACGCGAGTATGAGATGAAAATATCACTCGATGCTAAGAAAAAACCCAGGTTATTTTTCAGTTACATAAGAAACAAAAATACTGTAAAAAAAAAATATCGGCCCACTATTAATAAATGGCGACACGATTAATGATGACAAAGGCATGGCATCGGTCCTAAATTCAACCTTTAGTAGCGTATTCACAAAAGAGAACGTGACATCGACCCCAGCCCCAAGGACTATTTTTCAAGGTCCTGAAGAACATACGCTTGCGCTGACCGAAATTGATATCAGTGAAGTGCGTGCGTACCTGCAAAAATAGATTTAAATAAATCTCCGGGCCCCGACAATTTATCTCCTCGCATGTTAAGAGAATGTAGTCAAAAACTAGAATTACCCAAAACGTTCATGTTCAACAAATCATTAGCACAGGCTAGTCTGCCTCTAGCGTGGAAAGAGGCCAATGTTACCCCATATTTAAAAAGGAGATAAAAACAAGCCAGTAATTATCGTCCTATCAGCCTTACGTCCGTCCTAATTGGATTATTCGAAAAAATAATCAGGGATAAAATGATCACTTTCCTAGAAACAAATGATTTGATAACTGATAATCAGCATGGATTTCGTAGTAATCGATCTTGCCTTACCAACTTAATAACTTTTTTCAACGACGTTTACTCAAGTTGGGACGCCCGAGCCCAATATGACGTAATTTACCTGGACTTTCAGAAGGCGTTTGATAAAGTTCCCCACGTTAGGCTTATTTCAAAAATGCGTTCCCCCACTATTAGTGACCATCTGTGTGCGTGGATTCATGACTGGCTCACCGACAGAGAACAGCGTGTAGTTCTTAATGGTGAAGCATCCGACTGGCAACCCGTAACCAGTAGCGTGCCCCAAGGTTCGGTCCTGGGGCCAACACTATTCATAGTTTACGTGAACGATTTAGAGACTGATATCCTGTCAAAAGTAGCCAAATTCGCCGACGACACCAAATTAGGAGGTCCGGTAACGAACCGTAAAATTGCGAGATCATTCAATCAGACTTAATAAGACTTTCCGATTGGAGCGAAAAATGGCAAATGTGTTTCAACGTAGATAAATGTAAAGTAATCCTAACTTTAAATATCAGCTTCAAGGACATGAGCTCAGCGAAGTAAAACAAGAAAAAGATCTTGGTGTCATTATCAGTAACACTCTTAAAATGAGTGATCAATGTTCTGCGGCTAGTAAAAAAAAGCCAATATGAAGCAAGGATTAATTTCAAGAAACTTTGATTATAAATCACCCGAACTTATGAAGAGATTATATTTAGCATTTGTAAGACCACGCCTAGAATACGCCGTTCAGTTCTGGTCACCGAATTATATAAAAAATCAAGTTTGCTAGAAAGGATACAGCGACGAGCAACCAAGCAAATTCCAGCGCTCCGTAACTTGAAGTATGACGAGCGTTTAAAGCGTTTAGATATGTTTTCTTTAAAGAAGCGAAGAGTAGGAGGGGACTTAATTTAAGTGTTCAAAATCCTTAATAGATTCGAAAACATTAACCCAGACAGTCTATTTCAGAGAGACACCAACACAATAACACACAGCAACGGTATGAAGTTAAAGGGAAACCGATGTAACACATTGGCGCGCAGAAGTTATTTCAATAATAGAGTCGTCGATCACTGGAATAGACTCCCACCGCCAGTAGCTAGCGCACAGAGTATTAATAGCTTCAAGTCTTCATTGGATAAGTATTTCAGGGATATAAGATTTTACTGACCCTTTTTCATATGTTTCAGGCAGTGAGGTGTGGGAACAGTAAAGTTAACAGGATACTGGAGCGTACCCCTGTACCGAAGGTAAACGAAGATCAAGCCTCTACCGGTAACCCCTGAAACTACATCTCACCCCATCGTGAGCAGTCCAACTTAAACAGACACACTCCTCATAGACCGACAGGTCTTCTGGTGTCTGTTCTTCCTATGCATTCCTGTATTCCACCTCCTCCTCCTTCTTTCTACCTACCCTTTTCCCGCTCCTCATTTTTAACTCGAGATCACAGGCTTCCTTATATTTGACAGCCTTCATAAGCACGCCGCCTGCCCTAAAAACTGTGAGCGCGCGTGTACACGAACTGGAGGGAAAGAAATGAAGGAAGGAAAGAAAAGGGAGGAAACCAGGGGAAAAGTGAGGAAAACAGCCGTGAGTGAAAGAAGAGGGAGGAAGAGAAAGAGTGGAGTAGGAGGAGGAGGAGGAAGAGGAGGAAACATGAAATGCAGGCAACAGAAAGCCTATTGGCTCATTACGAGGTCGCCCACTTGGGTGATTTAATCTGCTCGACAGCCACTTGGGGCTTGAAGAGCAGATGAAAGCAACTCGATATTGAGGAGCAGATGAAATCACCTCGATATTGAGGAGCAGATGAAAGCACCTCGATATTCAGTTTACTCTACTCCCGACGCAGCGAAATGACGGTCGATTCTATATTTGAAGGAGTTGATGGTATTCGCATTTACTACTTCTGAAGGAAGATTGTTCCAGTGGCGGATGACTCGGTTTGAAAAGAAACTCCTTCCAATGTCTGTGTTACATCGACTCGACTGAATGGGTAAACCGTTATTTCTAGTTCTTGAGGTGGTTTGCAGTTGAAAGAAATTGGAGTAATCGACGTTATTGAACTTTTTCAGGTACTTGAAGACTTGAATCATATCTCCTCGTAGGCGTCTTTTCTCCAAAGTAAAGAGATTGAGTCGCTTGAGTCGTTCCTCGAACGGTTGGGCCCTTAAGGTTGGAATCATCTTCGTGGCGCGTCGTTGAATCCTTTCCAGTAAAACAATGTCTTTTCTGTAATTAGGAGACCAGAACTGTACTGCCTACTCGAGGCGCGGTCTTACCATGGAGTTATACAAGGACAGCATCACGTCTGGCGTTTTACACTGAAGTTCCTCGCTAAGAACCTGAGCATAGTGTTGGCTTTGTTATATGCTTTTTTACAGTGATTCGCGTGTTTCAGGTCACTGCTGATAGTGACTCCAAGATCATTTTCCTCCTGCATCGCCTGCAGAGGTTTCACATTCATGATGTATGTGTGGTTATTATTTCTGGACCCAATGTGGATGACTTTACATTTGTCAACATTGAAGGACATTTGCCAATTTTCCGACCATTCGATAATGTGATTGAGGTCTTTCTGAATGATTTCGCAGTCGGTCTTTGTGAGGGCCTTTCCACCCACCTTGGTGTCATAAGCAAATTTGGATATTGTGGATTTCAGTCCTGATTCTAGGTCATTGATATATATCATGAAGAGAATGGGTCCCAGCACTGACCCTTGAGTCACTCCACTAGTGACTGGAAGCCAATCGGAAGGCTGTCCGTTGAGTAGTACTAGTAGTTTTATGCCGGTGACCCAATCTCATATCCACGCGATCAGATTGGCTCCAATGCCCGCCGAGTGCAGTTTCTAAGGAGTCACTCGTGCGGTACCTTGTCGAAGGCTTTCTGAAAGTCCAGGCATATAACATCACTGGGGATGTGGGCATCCCAGTTCTTATATATACCTTGGAAGAAGTCTAATAAATTTGTTAGGCAGGAGCGCTTGTTTCTGAAACCATGCTGGGTGTCGGAGATTATATTATTGTCTTCGAGAAACTTAACAAGTTTGTCTCTAATAATCTTTTCGAGTATTTTTCGTGCCACTGACGTCAAACTTATGGGCCTGTAGTTTAATGCAACGCTTTTGTCTCCTTTTTTGAAAATCGGTGTTACGTTTGCCATCTTCCAGTCTTCCGGGACCTTGTTCAATTGAACTGACCGGTTGAATAATTATGTTAGTGAGTGGTTGAAGTATTTGTTGTTTAAGCTCTTTTCATAACCGCGGGGACAAACTATCGGGTCCCGTTGACTTGTTCGTGTCCAGTTTGTCCAAGTACTTTTTCACTTCTTGGTCGCATATTGCGTCAATTTCTAGCGGCGTGATCCCCCTCGGCGGGTCAGTGCCCTCGGGAATGGTTTCGATGTCCTCGACTGTGAATACGGATGCGAAGTTACTGTTGAGGATTCTGACCATCTGTTTACTGTTCAGAGTTACAGATCCAGTCTCGTCTGTCAGGGAACCAATATTGGATTTTACTTTCTTTTTCAATTTGATGTATGTGAAGTCTTGATGTCGCGCGCTATTTGTTATTCACAGTTGCGTTTACTACTCCGAATAAGGGTGCGACGAGCTCTGAGGGTGGTGTGGTACTGTGTACGGGCTTCGGTCGTGTCATTCTCTTTCATTAGATTATAATTCCTTTTTTTTAAGGTTTACTACCCTTTTTATTTCTCTGGTCATCCACGGTGGATCTACGGCACCATTTACTCGCCTGGATTTCGTAGGCACTGTAGCCTTTTCTACCCCCAAAAGCTTATCTTTGAAGTCGTTCCACACGTTGTTAAGTGGGTTCAAGGTCGCAGGGGGAAGCAGCTCACGGGCTAGGTTGAAATTTGCTTTTTTGTAGTCTGGTATCACTGACGGATTGTCTACGAGTTTGTAACTTATGTTGACATTAAAACGGATTAAGTGGTGATCGCAACCAGTAATTTTCTCACCAACTTCACAGTCGCGAGTGAGGTCAGGTTACTTACTAGTACCAGATCCAGCAGATTGTTTTCTCTTGTCGGTTGAGTTACGACTTGAGTGAGGAACGAATCCTCCACCATTTCTATAAGCCAGTTACCCTCTTGATCTCCAGTAAATTCTCCCCAGTCAATGTTAGGGCAATTAAAGTCCCCAGTTATCATTGCTTCTTTGATTTGTGTTAGAGAGTGAAGCTCTTCGTACAGGGCAGTGTCGTCTGCTGCCTGTTGTTTTGGAGGCCGCAAGTCGCAAGTGTTAGTTTCTTATTATTCGCGGTTATTTCCACATAGACGGAATCGTAATTCTCTGCATCCTGTTTGTCTATTTTTATGGCTGGGAGCGTACTTTTTACGTAGCAAATTACTCCTCCTTTCTTGTGGTTTCGATTTTTGTGGAAGCTTTCGTACCCGGGAAATGACAGTTCGGATACTAGATGTGCAGAGTTGGCCCAAGTCTCTGTGATGGCTACCTCATCTGGTTTCTCTGTTGCAATATACGCCCTAATTTCGTAATTTTTGGGTATTCTTCCATCCCGTCCGCTGGTAATCATGTGAGCTGAGGTGATGTGTCTTGTAGTAACCGAGGGAAAGACTTACTACTACACCACTTACTACTGAACTTTGATGCTATACTTGAGAGGTTACTACTCTACAATACTATGCAAGAGTTAACCAGCATCTTCATTCTTTCATCCCGTCCGCTGGTAAAACGGTGAGCTTAGGCTGTGTGTGTCTTGTAGGAGCTGAGGATAGGTTTACCACTACAACATTTACGACTATATGCTATTCCCTACCAGTATTTCCCTAGCCCACGCGCCGACTACTAAAAAGAAAAGCCACTCCATAAAGAAAAGTATAAGTGTAGCTTCCACATATTGAAAAAAATGAAGGCATACATAACATTCTAACCTCGCAGGTCAGTATAATATTTTCTGGCGTGGAAAAAAAAGGTAAAAATGTCGCCTGTTAATAAAGAAAACAGAAAATTCTGCTGTGGGAAAAATATTAACGTTAGGAACACACACACACACACACACACACACACACACACACACACACACACACACACACACACACACACACACACACACACACACACACACACATACACAAGCGAGGTAGATGACGTCATTTACAAACAAGAGCTTTCCGCGTTGGTCCAATGGCGCGGCTGATTCTTGAGGAGGCGGCTTCCGGAGACACGAGGACAAGGGAGAACGAGGCGGAGAAGACGGAGGAGGGAGCTGGAGGAAAGAAGGAAGAGAGGGGAGGGAAAGGAAGGAGGGAGAGGAGGGACGGAGAGAAGTTATAGTGACGGAAGGGTTGACGAATGAAGGGAAAGAAAGAGGCAGGTGGTAACGAGAGGGTGGAGGAAGGGAAGGAGGGAGAGAAGCAGGGAGGGAGGATAGGAAAAAAAGGAGAAAGAGAAGGGAAGGAAAGAAGCAAGTGGTAAAGGAAGGGTTGGAGAGAGGGAGGAAGAGAGGGAGAGAGGAAAAGACAGGAGATATGAAAGTAAGAGCTAACAGACTGAGGGAAGGGGAGGGAGGAGGCAGAGGTGGGAAAGAGAGAACTAGATGGGCACGGGAGGGCTGGAGAGACGAAGGAAGGGAGAGACAGAGAGGGAAGGACAGGAGTTAGTGACGTAAGGAGTAACAAACGGAGGGAAGGAGAGGAAGGAAGGAAGAGAAGGAAGGAAAGAAGCAGGTGGTGACGGAGGGCTGGAGGAAGAGAGGTAGGGAGAGAAGGGCGGAGAAAAGAAGGGCTAACAGACGGAGGAAGGGAGAGGAGGGACGAAGAGGGAGAGAAGGAGGGAGGGAAGAAGAGACAGAAGCAGGCGGTGACGGGAGAGGTGGAGGAAGGGAAGAAGGAAGAAGGAAAGGACAGACGGAGTTAGTGACGTAAGAGCTAACAGACGGGGGGAAGGACAGAAGGGACGAAGAGGACGAGAAGGAGAGGGAAGAAGAGACAGAAGCAGGATGGCGGAGGAACGCTCTAAGCTTTTCCTCCATTCACCGCGGCTCGTCCCTCACGCCGCTAAGCGCCTCTCCGCGTCTGTATCTGCCATTGGTCAGTATTCTTAGACGCTTTCGCCTCGCACATCAATAATTTCCAAAGGCTGAAGAGGAGATCAGTCGAGGTCTAATGAGTGTTTTGTTACATTCATGGCACAGAGGAATGATCACACTACCACTAGGGTCATAAATTACCCCTGGAAATGCCCACAACTCCTAGGAAAGTCTTGCCAAATGTATGCTCCTGGGCGCCAGAAGGTTTGAAAATACGGGCCATTGTGTTTTCCGCGCCGCCGTTCAGCGTACAACTTCTCACTCGTGTAAAGGAAGCCGTCCCCGCCGAGGTGCAGCGGAGAGCGATTCGTTTCGGAGTCTTTGGTTTTATTTTCCAGCGCGTCAGTGAGTCCCCGCAGTTACTGTCGCGGCCTGAAGAGCGGACGGAGTTACAGATATAAATTAGGAGACGTCTTTCAGCAGCGGCGAGGCACGGCGAGGCACAGCGAGGCACGGCGAGGCATAGCGAGGCACGGCGAGGAAGGCTGGATCGGTATTCCCAAACGCTGCCGACTCCCACAACTATTTCCAAAGGCCAGAAAGGAGATCAGTCGGGTTTTTAGGAGTGCTTTTTCACCATAGTGGCACGGAACAATGGTCAGACTACTACCAGGGTCATAAAACTATCTCTGCAAATGCTCAAGACTCCTACTAAAGCCTTGTTAAATGTGCGTACTTGGGCGCTGTAATGTTGAAGAATTTGGGTCGGTGGCTGGGACGTTTGGCGTTTCAAAGCCACGCGTCTCAGGCTGTCACTCCTGACACCACCGTTGCCTGATTATCGTACTCAGAACATCGTATTTACCAGTTTCTGACCCATGACTATTGCAAAAAAACACCAACAACTAACCATTTCAATGATAACTACAAATGAATCTAGTTATTGGGGTGGAGGAGACAGTTTTTGGCTCGGAAATCAGCAAATATAAAAGCCTGAGTACGATAATCTTGCAACGTTGCGGCCGGCACGTAGCAGGGAGCTTTTTGTGGATCAGTGTGTCGGTGTGCTCAGACGCCTCCGCCTCTCGCATCAACCCAACCCACCCACATGAACCCAAATGACTGGCGTACAATATTAACCCTTGACTGTGAATTTCCTACTAGAAGACCTCCAAGACCTCAACAGAAATGGAACAGAAAATGGCTGCTACAATTCAATGAAGATAAATGTAAAGTCATGCATCTTGGGACGGGATATCCAGCACACCAATACCACATGGGAAACACTTCACTATCCACCACAGAGGCAGAGAAAGACCTGTGAGTATATGTTGCCAGGATACCAATGAAGGGATATCCAGCACACCAATACCACATGGGAAACACTTCACTATCCACCACAGAGGCAGAGAAAGACCTGAGAGTATATGTTACCAGGATACCAGTGAAGGGATATCCAGCACACTAATACCACATGGGAAACACTTCACTATCCACCACAGAGGCAGAGAAAGACCTGGGAGTATATGTAACCAGGCTACCAGTGAAGGGATATCCGGCACACCAATACCACATGGGAAACACTTCACTATCCACCACAGAGGCAGAGAAAGACCAGGGACTATATGTTACCAGGCTACCAGTGAAGGCCAAATCCGTGCCAATCGCAGCGGATGGGTTAAAGCCAGAAACAAACAAAAAATGAAGAAAATGAAAATAAATGACTAATAAAACCAGACACAACGAAATGCTGAACCGTAGATCCGGGTTCGAATCCTGTCAACGCAATAATGAATCAGGTAACACCGAAGACCTGCCTCACGTGATTAATGTGTGTGTGTGGGTGGGTGGGTGGGTGTGAGTGTGTGTGTGTGTGTGTGTGTGTGTGTGTGTGTGTGTGTGTTTACCTGTTGTTTCTGTACAGGGTTTGTTTGTCTCCTGTTATCAAGTCTCCATATTTACTTTTATTCAACTCTTTCTGTGTGTGTGTGTGTGTGTGTGTGTGTGTGTGTGTGTGTGTGTGTGTGTGTGTGTGTGTGTGTGTGTGTGTGTGTGTGTGTGTGTGTGTGTGTGTGTGTGTGTGTGTCGCCCCCATTCACCGGCTCTCATAACAATACACTCCTTCCCCACCTCACCTCACCTCAACTCACCTCACCTAGTCTAACCTAACTTCACCTCTCCTTACCTAACCTAACTTAACCTAATCCTCATTTCACCTAACCTCACCTCGCCTCACCTAACCTAACATAACATAACCTCAACTCACTCACCTACCCTCCCCTCCATTCCCTTCCCCTCTCCTCACCTAACCTCAGCTCACCTAACCTAACCTCCCCTCAAAGCCTCGTTTACAGCGGCCGCGTCTCCCTGCTGATGGCGACACCCTGGACAAACAATGCGGCCTGGCCCGGTCATATCCACTTCCATTCGTCTGGCTGAAGGAACGGAGATACGCGTGGCCGCCGGCAGTTAGGGGGCCGCTCTGTTGACATTTGCCTGAGTACCTCGGGATCACGGTTGTTATACTGTGGTGTGTGTGATGGCGGGGAAGGAGTGGCGTGAATAACTATACCTGGGGAAGGGAGGTCATTCAAACCAATACCAGTCGACTTTAGCCATGCAAAACTGTACCCGGTGAATCTAGTGCCATGCAAAACTGTACCCGGTGAATGTAGAGTGCCATGCAGAACAATACCCAATGAAAGCAGTGTGGCGTGAAAACTATACCAGATGAATGTATGCAACACTCTACCAAGCGAAGCGGGTGTCATGTAAGACTATACCCGTTGAAATTTGGTCCTCCATAACTATATAAGTTGACTGTACTAGACTCGTATGCAAAACTATATATACCCAATGACTGTACCGTACTGTCATGCGAATATACACCCGGCAAATGACCTGTTTCCTTCAAAGCAATTTCCAAAGGACAAAGAAGGGATCAATCGGGTTTTATTGACTGTTTTTAGGTTCATGATATAGAAGAAGTCAGTCTACCACCAGGGTCATAAACTACCCCTGAAAAAGCCCACAACTCCTAGGAAAGCCTTGTCAAATATGTGTGCTTGGGCGGCGAAGTGTTTAAGAGTATAACCGTGTACCTCGTGAACAGACTCAGAAGCTAACCTTAACACACACAGCACAGAAACTACATAGCACACACTACTCTTACACCCGGCCACACGTAGGTCGTTTAAGGATGAGCCGCTGGAGTGGTCACGAGGCGCATTAGGATTCGGGAGAAAGGGCCGCGGGGAAAGAAAAGTGGTCCGCAAAGAAAGACTTTGGCGAAGAGTGCGGGCGGAGTTGTGCAGCAGTGAGTGATGACCAAAGCCTCGGGGCAAGAAAAACGGAAAGTGGCTGGCGGGGAGGCAGTAGTAGCGGTGGAGGCGGCTGTGGTGGTGGAGGTAATGGAGGTAGTAGCAGGTAGGAAGGAAAGAAATCGATGAGTGTGGCGGTGAAGATCAGCGGTGGGTGACTGGTTCTGGCTGGCTGCATGGTGCTGGTGGTGGAGTCTGACGGAAGGCAAAACTTTAGAATTTGCGGAAAACTAGAAAGGGAATGTGTATGAATTTCCTACGGTGACTTAGAACTTTTTTTTTCACCTTTGTTTTAAAGAATGCATGACTGGTTCTGGTTGGATGGCTGATGGAGTGGCTGACTGAAGGAAAAAAAATCAGCATTGGCGGATAACTAGAAAGGGAATGTGTCTTTACTTCCTACGGTGACTTAGAACATTTTTTTCTCTTTGGTTTATAAAATGCAAGTATGGTTCATGTTTGATGACTGATGGATTTGCTGACTTATTTAAAAAAAAACTTCAGAATTGGCAGAAAACTAGAAAGTTAATGTTTTTACTTCCTACGGTGACTTAGAACCTTTTTTTCACCTTTGTTATATAGAGTGCAGGATGGGTGGCTGGCCTGAGGCGGCTGTGACTGTGGATGACTGAACGAGAGACTTTGAGACTTTACGACAGGCAGAAGACTCGAAAGGGAATGTCTATTTATTTTTCACTTTTTCTTATAGTGTGCAGGACGAGCTTCTCTTTTCTATCTATATTTTTTCTCTCTCTACCCACCAGACTTAACAATGGGCAGAAAATTCGGAAACGAATGTCTCTCTGTTTGCTACGGTGGCTTATAATCTATTTTTCACCTTTTCTTTTAATGTAGGATGAACTTCACCATTTTGTTTATTTCTTTCATTTTTTTTCTCTCTCCTCAGATTAGTTTCATATATATCTCCCTTTTTTCTAGTGCAGGATGAACTTCACTTCTTTCTCTCTTTCTATATCCTTTTCTCTCCGAACATCATCTTCATATATTTGACGCAGGGGACATTCAGTGGTACCATTAAATGAAATCGTCAATCACTTTCTCGGCGCCTCCTCGGTCAGTGCCGCATCCTCTGAGACAGCGACCTTCAAAGCGAGCGACCCAGGGCCCATATTCCCAAACCTTTAGGCGCCCAAGTACACATAGTTGACATGGCTTTCGTTGTTATAGTAGGATATCAATGTATTATTATTATTATTATTATTTAATATCACCACGAATTAGGCATACAATTGTCAATGGAAAAAAACCACGACAGATAGATCACGCCACCTTATAGGAATGTCGTCCGTCAGTGTTTACCGTCTCAGCTTGTATACAAAGCATTTCATAGTGCGTGGAGGTCACCTTGACATACGTGACCAATTGTAACTTCATTATTTTCCAATCTGTAACTCGTCACTCCTTCACGAGAGTCCGACTGACACACACCTGCAGTCTCTCTCGATCAGACGCTCCTGTACATATAGGCTTAAGAATATATTCGCCTAAAGGAAGCTGAGTCTTAATCAACGCCTTTAAACGCCCCCCGGTACACCGTTACATCGTAGGTGTTCGGGTCATTTCTACGGGTAGTTTTATGGCCGTAGTGGTAGTGTGACTCTTCTTCTGTACCATGAACCTAAAAGAACGCTCATTAGAACCCGATTGACCTCCTTTTCGGCCCTGGGAAATAGTTGATGTGAGAGGTGAGAGGCGGAAGCGTCTGAGAATATCAACCCAAAGTTCTGTGTCCTCCAAACTCTCCCCACCGCCTCCTGGTTCTCCTGAAAGCAACACCCTCGCGACCCATTCCAGAGCCTCCTCACAGCACGAAGAGTTGTGTTCATCCCGCGGACTGGTATTTACTTTGCTCATGAGGAAGAGGCGACACAAGGGAAACTAGGCTATTGGGACCCGGTGCTGCTTGGATGGGGCGCGAACTGAGCTTTGAAGATCACTCGCTGGCCTCGAGTTTTCCGTAGCGATGAATGCAAGAATGGAAGGAAATAAAAAGACGCCGAAGAAGTGACTGAAGATTTCCTCTGTGGAACTTTGCACCACTTAATGTTCCGCCACGTTAAGTATATAAAGCTAATGTGTGGAGGGAGAAATTGCTATATAGAGACAGACAAAGAGATGGATAGATAGATAGAGAGAGGAAATGATGTATACAGATAGAAAATGTTAAGTTCTTCCTACACTCAGTAAAGAAGGTCAATATATATGTTCAAAACCGCCAAAAATAAATAAGTATACATAGATTTTTTTCAGTAAAGGAAGCAGCTCAAGCAAAAAAAAAAAAAAAAGCTTATCACTGCCCCATAACAGAGAATATAGACGAGTGGACAAAAGAGAAAAAAAAAGTACGGTAAGGTCAGGGGCATATGATCACATTGCTGCGCGTGGCCTCGGTGCTCATCTCCGTCGCATTAGCCCTTGAGTCTCTGATGGTGGAGAGAGAAAAAAAATATGGATCGAAAAAAATACAATTCTTCCACCACTCCACAACAGAAGGCGCACAAGCACGCCCTCAGCCGCCGGTCCTGATACAGAGAGGAGTATTACCCATCCAGTGTCCCGCCCATTGTAAGTCGCCAGTAAATTTTAAGCCCCGCCGCGGACGTCCATAATTTCGTGAGGCAAAAATTATCGGAATAGCGGGGAAATAAATATCTACAAGCACGCACACTCACTCACTCACTCACTCACTCACTCTGTTACATACACTGTCACGTTTGGCCGAGGCTACGACCTGCCCCAACCAAGCACCTCACGACTGACAGGCACGACGCGGTGAGAGGCAGCTGCCGACACTCACGACTTTCTACTCTAGCTCACCCCCATGCCGCCCGAATCCCTTATGCAAGAGTTCACCATGCAGCATCTCAAGTCTTTCATCCTTTTCGCTAGTAAATTCTGGAATAGCCTCCTCTGTCTGTATTTTCTTCTGCATTGACTTGAACTTGAACGTGAAGGGAGTATCAAGCAACGTTGCCAGATTATCGTACTCAGCCGCTTATATTTCCCGACTTCCTACCCCAAAACTGTCTTCTGGGCTCCAGTAACGAAACTCATTTATATTTATCCTTAAAAGAGTTAGATCCTGATGTTTCTTGGCAATAGTTAGGCGTCAGAGACAGGTAAATACTATGCTCTGAGTACGATAATATGGCAACGGTGGTATCAAGACACCTCTCCAACTGACATGCAGTGACCTCTCTTCTGGCCACTCGTTCTGGGGTCATATTCTTAAACATTTCGGCGCTTAGGCACACACATTTGACAAGGCTTTCGTAGGAGTTGTGGGCCTTTCCATGGGTAATTTTCTGACCCTTCTTCTGTACCGTGATCCTAAGAACACACTTACTAGAACGCGATTGATCACTTTTTTGGCCTTTGAAGCTTGTTGATGTGAGAGGCGGAAGCGTCTGAGAATACGGGCTCAGTACTCTTGTTGCTGGAACATTGCTTAGCGGGCTTTTTGTTTTCCGTTTTTGTTGTTCTTGAGCTTCTCCCATTGCTGTAAAAACAATAGTAAAGACAGAAAGCTTCGTTGTGTTACTAAGAATTGATGGATCACTCCAACTCCAAAAGAAATAAACAATGATCGGCAGCGGGCGGCCTCGGCGAGACGTCAAAACTTGCTGCGGCGGGGCGACGAGAGATATTTTACATCATTACCGATCCAACAGAGAAGAGAAGTTAGTACGTGTGAGAGCTGAGTCTACATCACAACTCGTACTGCCTCATAGAGCACTACTTGCACTGCCTAGTAGAGGACTAAACCTTGTACATTTTTTTTTACAGGAAAGGAAGCAGCTCAAGGGCATAAAACAAGTGGAGAAAAAAAAGCCCGCTAAACGCTGCTCCTAATATATTGCCTAACAGAGAACTAACTCTTGTACTGCCTCACAGAACACTGAAGATCTCACTAAGAAGAAGAGTTATCATTATGAAGGATATTGTCAGGCTGTCCCCCTCCCTTGTACAGCCTCATGCAGTGCTGAGCCGTGTACTGCCCCACCGAACACTGATACGCTCACTAAACATAAAGAGTAACCATTACGAAGGACAGGTTCCCTCCTCCCCCCTCTACTTTGGCTTCCGTAGCGGCCCTCCCTCACAGCACCAAGCCATCATGTCCAGAGCCTCGTCCCATTCAGGCCAGCAACGAGCAACACCTGTGAGTCCCGGATCAAATTACCGTGCATCTGAGTGTCGACCTCGGCCAGTCAGCCCGCATATTCCCAATCTCTACTGGTATGTGACGCCCACACTTGAACAGGGCAGGTTGCGTTAGGCTAGGTTAGGATGGCTTATGTTAGGTTTCGTTGTAGTCATATGAGGAAATTTTGAGGGAACTTAAATGAGAGTATTTTCCAGAGCACCCAGTGGTTAAGGTATTTCCTATATACCTAATGATATGGGGTGCCCACTCTTGAACAGGGAAGGTTACGTTAGGTTAAGTTACGTTCGGTTAGCTCGTTTGGTTAGGTTACGTTAGGTTAGCTTAGGTTAGGTTAGATTAGCTCAGGTTAGATTAGCTCAGGTTTATGTTATATCAGGTTAGGTCAGGCAAGCTCAGTTTAGGTTAGGTTAGGTCAGGAAAGGTTTGGTTAGGTTTAGAAGTAGTCATTTAGGGTAACTTTGAGAAGGAATTACAATGAGGGTATTTTCCAGAATGCCCCGTGGATAGTTTCGAAGCTACAGCCGAGCGTCTTCACTCAGGGACCACAAACCCGTAAAGAGACTGGGTATATGCAGCCCGCCCTGATATGCCTGGCGTGGCGGGGGCGAGGCCATGCAAAACGAAGCGCTGCCACACTGCTTACCCGCCTCCCACCCGCCTTGCCTCGCAGTGACCCGACTCGAATGTTTCACTTCTCACAGACTGAATTTCACGCTCAGGAACTCCACAATCAAGCCACTTACCGACCCAAGACGTCTTTCGCAATGGTAGTCCCGTGTACTCAAGCCGGTTAGCATGTGTTTTATTATCAAGTTCCGTGTCTGTGTTATATAAAAAGACAGACTGAGGTTCATATTCCTAAACGTACCGTGCCCCCATTACGACTATTCTTCAAGGCCACAGAGAAGACTAACCGGGTTGTCGTGGGTGATTTTCTCATTCAAGACGCGAAAGCCGTGTCAAACTATCACTATGAACATAAGACATTCCATGAAAACGCCCGGAACTTTTACGAGAGTCTTTTCAAACAGGCGAACCGAGGCGCGGGGCGTTTAAGAACACGGGTATCAATGTTGCTGATCATGATACTGTCGCAAGGAGCCCAAACCTTACCATTTGAAATAGAACAGCACGCCCTATAAAAGAATAAATAAACAAATAAATAAATACACACACACCAAACAGCCTTAACTTGTCTCCACTCCCTAAATTTGTCAGAAACCCGCATTTATTTACACTTAGAAATAAACATTGCATCGCTGAAGATCATCCGTTGCTCACGTGGCAAAATAAATAAATAAGTATATAAATAAATACTCCTATACACACCAAACAGCATTAACTTGTCTCCACTTCCTGCATTTGCCACAAACCTACATTTATTTACATTTCAAAACAAACACTTGCCTCGCTAAACATTACCCGTTACTTTCGTGGCAAAAAGCTGCTTGATATTCGCTACAAAGTTCATTGCCTCCGGCAAAATCGTTTCCGATATTACGCTCCAAAACTATGCCTTCACGACCCGGTAAATACTTTATGCTCGGGATTTCATGGAACCATTACGGGCCGGAAACACAGGTAAAAGGTTCTATCGTGGACGGCCATCACCTGTGCTGGCTGGCGGGTCGGTGACGCCGTGACCCAGACAGGCTAGCACCAGTGCGCCGCGTGTCACTGAACGACCCTCATGTGGTAGACCTCTGTTTATATAGCGGTACTATGAATTATGGTAACAACAAACGATGAAACTCTCTCTCTCTCTCTCTCTCTCTCTCTCTTCTCTCTCTCTTCTATCTCTCTCTCTCTCTTTTCAATAGACATCTTTTTCTAACAACTTTTCTTTCATTGTGAACTTGAGGGACGGAGATAAAAGATTCTTCCCACAACAAAGGACATAAAATAAACACATGAGGCGTGTGGTGGAGCGTCGAGGTGTTTGTGTCGCCACGAGTAATGTTTTCCATCAATACCAAGTTAGTGACGCTGCCCACAACTTGCCAGCACCTCATCTACTGACCACTGTTCTATATCACACACTGTTCCGTCTGGGCAGTGCATTTACAGCTGAGCGTCGGGTACAATCGTTTATCCATCAACCAGAAAACCCAATACAATTTTCCTTGGTAACTTATACAAGAAAGGCAATTCAGAGATGACACCGTGCTCTCAACTTGCCAGCACCTCCTTTACTGACCACTATTCTATATCACACACTGTTCTTTCTGGGCAGAGCACTCACAGCTGAGTGTCTGGTGCAGGTGTATGGTTGGGAGCTAGATAGCCCAATACAACTTTCCATGGTGACCTATAAATGAAAGAAAGGTAAGAGAAGACACTGTGCTCTTAACTTGCCAGCACCTCCTTTACTGACCACTGTTCTATATCACACACTGTTCTTTCTGGGCAGAACATTCACAGCTGAGTGTCTGGTGCAGGTGTATGGTTGGGAGCTAGATAGCCCAATACAACTTTCCTTGGTGAACTATAATGAAAGAAAGGCAACGTACGCTTAACTTGCCAGCACCTCCTTTACTGACCACTGTTCTGTATCACACACTGTTCCGTTTGGGCCAAAGCGTTCACAGCTGAGCGTCTGCTACAGGCGTATGAGCTCCATTATATTAAAAGCGCATATCTAGTAGCTAAAAGACAATACAACTTTCCTTACAAGTATAGACCAATAAAAGAGAGAGGCAGTTAAAAAATCAGTAACTCCGTAATATTTCTCCCCAAAATCGAGCCCAATCTACTTTTCGACACTCTCCAAACTTTCCGGAACAAGGAGGGTCAGCACCTTATCGTTTCTAACTCTCCTAGTGACCTCCGGCGCCTCGCCAAAATACTTCAAACTTTTTACCCCATCTTTCCCGCCTCGCCTGCACCCAGAAGGCAGCCTTGTCGCCTCCATCACAAGGGAAGGCTCTGCCTCCCCGAGTCTCGTGCGTACAGATTCACCCTCAGAAGACCCTGTATTTTCCATCCTTCCCAACCTTCGCCCATAAAAACTTAAGCTAATCAGAGATGAAGATTTCTTTTGATTTTCGTTTTTTTTTTTTTGACAATGCTGAAGTTTTTGCCAGCGAGAAGAGAATAAACTAGTGTTACTTATTTTTCTTCCTTCTCCGTCTTCCTCAAAACACCAGCTAATCAGAGGCCATACTCAAACTCTTCCGCGCCCATGCAAGCACACATATTTGACACGGTTTTCGTAGGAGTTTTGGACATTTCCAGGGTTAGTTAAATGGCCCTGGTGGTACGCTGACCCTTCTTCTGTACCGTGAACCTATAAAAACACTCATTAGAACCCGATTGACCTTTGGAAATTGTTGATGTGAGAGGCGAAAGCGTCTGAGAATACCAACCCAGGGCTACAGACTTCCTATGAGTTTCGTTCTTCAATGTTTTGCAGAGCTGGTTGAGTTTTTGCCAACGCCCTTAGAGTATAGTGCTTGTCCTGATGGTCTGCCTGCTAAGGCATCCCATGAGCACACAAGGGCACACACACACAAAGGGGCAAGAGCTCTATCGCTACTAACAAGCATCGACCTCTACACTTCCCTGGATACTCGTTTAAAGTCATTCATTGCGGACAAATAACAGAACGATATCACTGCTGCCCATTGTTAAAATATAGAAAGCTTGTTCTGAGGTTACGGGTGTGTATAACCAATCTCCAGCACGAGAAAAACGATATTTGATACGTAAAGACGGAAAGGTTTGATCGGGAACTTGCAAGGTACAGCGGCGGAAGGGTCAGACTTGAAAACTCGATATTGAAGATTTTAATACCTGGAGAGAACCATCGCACGGGGGAGAGAGAGAGAGAGAGCGAGAGAGAGAGAGAGCGAGAGAGAGAGAGAGAGAGAGAGAGCGAGAGAGAGAGAGAGAGAGAGAGAGAGAGAGAGAGAGAGAGAGAGAGAGAGATGCTTCGATTCGTCTATATTATTCTTGCCGGGAAAACTCTGAGCCAAGAACGGATATTGAGGGTGAGGTCAGGTGAGGTCAGAGCAGGGGTGGCGACCTTCGAATTAAGTTAAGGGAAAGACAAAATGCGAAGGAAAAGAAGAAAAAAAATACGAAGGCGCTGACAGTGGTGGAAAGTTTTGGTGATATCAATCTTTTGTTCGGCGCCGAAAAACAGAAAAAGTTGAAATTTGGGAAAGTTTTGAAGTTGCGAAAAGGTATGTGTAAATGCACACACACACACACACACACACACACACACACACACACACACACACACACACACACACACACACACACACGAAAACCGTTTAATAATTTCCTCTTATGTTGTCCTCCTCCTCCTCCTCCACCTCTTCCTCCTCTTCCTCCTCCTCCTCCTCCTAAAGCAAATCCTAAAGAATTTTTTGCCTACGTAAGAAATAAAAAAGTTTTCACCACCAGTATTGGCCCAATAGCAACTGTAAATGGCGAATCCAGGAATGATGATAAAGATATCGCTAACATATTGAGTGATTTTTTTGCCTCCGTTTTTACAGAAAAAATCTTATCCGAAAGGCAACCGGAAGCCCCTAGATATATTGATGGCATATCCTTGAGTAGTATTAGCGACACTGTAGAAAGTAATGCAGTACAAATCATCGACAATATCAAAGTAAACAAAACGCCCGGCCCTGATAAAATTTCCCCGCGTATTCTTAAAGAGGCAAAACATCAGATCAGCAAGCCCCTCCTGAGCATATTCTCAAAGTCGCTAAACACAGGATAAGTGCCACTAGAATGGAAACTCGCTAACATAACTCCTATCTTTAAAAAAGGCGATATGTCCCAACTAGGTAATTATCGACCAATCATTCTAACGTCAATCGTGTGCAAAATTTTAGAGACAATCATTTGCGAAAAAATGGTAAAGTTTTTTTTAAGAGAGCAGACTAATTACGGATTCGCAACATGGTTTTCGAAATAAACGTTCCTGTTTGACTAACCTTCTCGATTTTTTCAACTACATCTTTAATGTGTACGATGAAAGTCAATCAGTAGACATTGTATATTTGGATTTTCAGAAAGCATTTGACAAAGTCCCTCACAACCGCCTCCTTAGTAAATTGCAAGCTCACGGTATAACTGGTAATATTCATAATTGGCTCAAAGACTGGCTTACCGACCGTAAACAGAGAGTTGTTATGAATGGTATATCATCTGACTGGCGAGATGTCAGAAACGATGTTCCACAGGGGTCGGTGTTAAGACCTGTTCTGTTTTTAGTGTACGTAAATGACAATGACGACGGGCTATCGTGTAAAATATCGAAATTTGCCGACGACAATGTCAATGTCACTACGACAATGGATAAAGAACACTTCCAAGCTGATCTCGAACGTTTAAGTAGTTGGGCACGAACATGGCAAATGAATTTCAACATTGAAAAGTGCAAGGTTATGCATATCGGAATCAACAACGATCGTATTCATAATCAAATTAACGGAGTGCAACTCTCTGAAGCCAAGAAAGAAAAAGATCTCGGAGTAATAATTTCGAATGATCTCAAACCGAGTCAACATTGCAGAGAAGTAGTAAAAACTGCCAACAAACTGATCGGATTTATTGGTCGTACATTTGAACACAAATCAGAAAAAGTAATATTGACACTGTACAATTCCCTAGTTCGCCCACATCTTGAGTATTGCGTTCAGTTTTGGTCTCCCTATTACAGAAAGGATATTGATAAACTCGAGAGGGTGCAGCGTCGAGCCACGAAAATGATCCCTAGACTGCGAAACAAACCGTACGAAGACAGACTTAAAGAACTTAACTTATTCAGCTTATCACAGCACAGGCTAAGAGGTGACCTTATAGATGTGTTTAAAATTTTCAAGGGATTCGATAACGTTAATGTTCATGATTATTTTACAGTCTTTCAATCAAGTGTAACAAGAAACAATGGATACAAAATAACGAGGAAGCGTTTCAACTCAAATGAATCAATGCACTTTTTCTTCAACCGTGTCATCAATGTATGGAATGGTCTGCCTCGAAACGTCGCTATTTGCACGTTCACAAACCGACTGGACAAATATTTAGATGCTAACCCGAACATCCGCTATTTTGCTCCGGTCTAACAGAAAGTAGTGTTAGCTTAGTTGTCGTGTATGATCTTCCTACTGTCCATGTAAAATTCCATTGTAGTTTTTCTATATTATATGGTATTCTTCCTTTTCATGCCAGCCTCGGCTGGAGGGACTGGTGGGAGGAGCCTTCGCCTTTGCTGTCCTGTGTCTCTGATTCGTAGATTAGAGTAGATGGTAGCAACAACAAACAGCCTAGTTAGGACCAAGAGGTCTGTTTCTGTTTGCTTTTCCTTTGTACTTTGTACTCCTCCTCCTTCCCAGGAACCAGAATTGAGGACGTAGCTGAGAATGTTGACGACTTAGTCGCTACTACCTCAGAGGAGACAATGTTTGTCTACGTGGTAGGAACAAACAATGCTGGAGTCCATAATAGCCAGGAACATTCGGGAGCATTTAGAGAAACATAGCTTAATTCACGACTCGCAGCATGGGTTCACAAAAGGTAGGTCATGCCTCACCAATCTCTTTGTCCTTCTACAATAAAGTATTTGAGGCGGTTGACAGAGATGAAAATTATGATGTAATCTATCTTGATTTTAGTAAAGCGTTTGACAAAGTTCCTCACCAACGACTGTTGCTTAAATTACAGGCTCACGGAGTAGAGGGTAAAGTTTTGAACTGGGTCAAGGCGTGGCTTAGCAATAGGAAGCAAAGAGTGCAAATCAATGGTAAAAGATCTGACTGGGGATGTGTTACGAGTGGGGTCCCACAAGGTTCGGTATTAGGTCCACTTTTGTTTATTATTTATATCAATGACTTAGATACAGGAATTAGTAGTGATGTTAGTAAATTTGCAGATGATGCCAAGATCGGTAGAGTAATTGAGTCGGATCAGGACGCTAGTATTCTCCAAGGTGAACTCAACAGATTATATGACTGGGCGGATAAATGGCAGATGGAGTTCAATGTAGGGAAGTGCAGTATTCTGAGTGTAGGTAGGAACAACCCATCACATAACTATTGCTTAAATGACACTCTCATAAGTAGGTCTGGGTGCGAGAGGGAGTTAGGGGTCTTAGTGAGCTCTGATCTCCGTCCAAGGGCACAATGCATTCAAGCTAGAAATCGAGCTAATAGGGTACTGGGATTTATTTCAAGGAGCGTAAGCAACAGAAGCCCAGAAGTCTTCCTCAAACTATATTTAGCATTAGTTAGACCTCATCTTGACTATGCGGTTCAGTTCTGGTCACCTTACTATAGAATGGATATCAAAATGTTAGAATCGGTGCAGAGGAGAATGACTAAGATGATTCAGGGGTTGAGAAACTTGCCATACGAGGAAGACTCAAACAGTTAAACTTGCATTCTCTAGAAAGGCGAAGGTGCGTGGAGACATGATCGAGGTTTATAAATGGATGAAGGGCTTTAATAAGGAGACATTCATAAGGTTTTGTTGGTAAGAGAACCAGGTAGGACACGAAGTAACGGGTTTAAACTGATAAATTCAGATTCAACAGGGACATAGGCAAAATTGTTTTACTAACAGGGGGGTGGATGAGTGGAATAGGCTTAGCAGTAATGTGGTGAGTGCCAATACAATTGTCACATTCAAAAATAGACTAGATAAATTCATGGACAGCGATATTAGGTGGGGTTAGATAAACGGGAGCTTAGGGTCAAAGTATCTGACTAGTACAGGCCTATCGGCCTCTTGTACTCTCCTGCGTTATGTTCTTATGTTCTTATGTAGCGAAAGGTAGATCAGAGGAAATTGTAGACAAATATAGGAAATTTGTCGGAAAACTAAGAGAAAGCAAGAGACGTTCTGTAGTGTGGTTTGCTCCCCGCCATGATGTTAACTCCTCATTCTCAGTAGAATGCTGGGGATTAACGAACGTGTCAGGATTTGTGAAGTAGTAAGGAGTCATGTTTGTGGACGTATGGGATCATTTTATTCATGACAGAAGCCTGTTTGCTAACGATGGCCTTCATCTAAATTGTGTGGGCAAGGCGAGGCTAGGCAGAGTGTTAGATGAGGAAATTTCGAAAGAGCTAAGACAGGTGCAGCAACGTGGTGAGGTAGTTTCCGGCTTAGCCGGGAGGAAACCACACCCTGATAGTGAGGTCAGGCCGCAGGTGTACAGTACTGCGCAGGATGTCAGGTCACCAGACCCACAGGTGAGGGGTACTGAAGTAGCAGTGAGGTCAACAGCCACGCAGGTGGTTGGTGAGGTAGGGGTAATTGAGGATAGTCAGGTCTGACGCGCTATTCCATTGAAACTACAATTGATAGATGGCGCACACTCGACGAATAAATTAAACATCTTGTATGTAAATGCCCGTAGCATCATTCAGAAGCGTAGGCACTTGATAATACATGCAATTACTGAAAAACCCGACTTCATTTTGATCACGGAAACATGGCTGAATATGCGCGATAAACATCACTTAGATGAAGTAGCTATTAATGGTCACAATGCGTTTGCTAAGTGTCGTCTACACAAAAAAGGAGGAGGTGTAATAATATATGCGAAAAATAATTTAGAAGTCGTTCAGCTAAACATTGCCGAAACAGAGGCTTATGATTCATTATATGTACAAGCAACGATGAATAATGAAAAGTATGTTCTGGGCGTAATTTACCGACCTCCTAAATCAAATGAAGACATTGATGGAAATCTCTACGCAGAGAAAAATAGCGTTATCAGAAATAAAAATGCAATAATATGCGGTGACTTCAATAACCCCTCCGTTAACTGGAATGCACTTTCAGGCGACAGAGAAGGCGAAAGATGAATTAACTTTGCACAAAATTAATTTCTTAATCAAACTGTTACCATGCCGACACGCGGAAATAATATTCTTGATTTAATCCTCGCGACCGATAGTCATCTCATAACTGCCTGTGAGGTAGGCGAGCCATTTGCAAGCAGCGACCATAACATAATAAGATGTACTTTGAATATTGAAACAAAAGCACGAGCACTCACTCTTAATACCTAATTATAGTAAAGCAAATTTTACGGAGCTAAAAAGAGAACTGGCTTCAGTAAATTGGAATCATTTGCTCAACAACGTCAGCGTTCAAGAAATGTATAATCGTTTTACTGCACAGATCACAGCGAGTGTAAATAAATTCATTCCACTCAAGCCACGAAGGACTGATAATCAAAAACCGTTGTGGATGAATAATTACCTACAAAAAATCATCGTCGAAAAAAGAAAACTTTATAAGAAATATAAACTCTCACATAATTCACAGGATCATACTAATTACATCAATGTCAAGAGAGAGTGCGAAAGGAAAATCAGAAAACAGAAACGCGAATATGAGATGAAAATATCACTTGATGCCAAGAAAAATCCAAGGTTATTTTTCAGTTACATAAGAAACAAAAAAACTGTTAAAAATAATATCGGCCCACTACTATTAAGTGGCAATACGATTAGTGATGATAAAGGCATGGCGTCGGTCCTAAATTCAACCTTTAGTAGCGTATTTACAAAAGAGAACATGACATCGATTCCAGACCCGAAGAATTTTTTTTCAAGGCCTTGAAGAACATAAGCTTGCATTGACCGAAATTGATATCAGCGAAGTGCGTGCGTACCTGCAGAGAGTAGATCCAAATAAATCTCCGGGCCCCGATAATTTATCTCCTCGCATGTTAAGAGAATGTAGTCAACAGCTAGAATTACCCATAACATTAATATTGAACAAATCATTAGCACAGGCCAGTGTGCCTCTCGAGTGGAAAAAAGCCAATATTACTCCGATCTTTAAAAAAAAAAGGAGACAAAAAACAAGCCAGTAATTATCGTCCTAGCAGCCTTACGTCTGTCCTAATTAAACTATTCGAAAAAATAATCAGGGATAAAATGATCACTTTCCTTGAAACAAATGAATTGATAACTGACAGTCAGCATGGATTTCGTAGTAATCCGCCTTGCCTTACCAACCTATTAACCTTTTTCAACGATGTTTATACATGTTGTGACGCCCGAAGCCCATATGACGTAATTTACCTAGATTTTTAGAAAGCGTTTGATAAAGTTCCTCACGTTAGGCTTATTTCAAAACTGTGTTCCCACGGTATTAACGACCATCTTTGTGCGTGGATTCATGACTGGCTCACCGACAGAGAACAACGTGTAGTTCTTAATGGTGAAGCATCGGATTGACAACCCGTCACCAGTGGCGTTCCCCAAGATTCGGTCCTGGGGCCAACACTATTCATAATTTACGTGAACGACTTAGAAACTGATATCCTATCAAAAGTAGCCAAAATCGCCGACGACACCAAATTAGGAGGTACGGTAATGAACAGTCAAAGTTGCGAGAACATTCAATCAGACTTAATAAGACTTGCCGACTGGAGCGAAAAATGGCAAATGAGTTTTAACGTAGATAAATGTAAAGTAATGCACATAGGTGAAAAAAATCCTAACTTTAAATATCAGATTCAAGGACATGAGCTCAGCGAAGTAAAACAAGAAAAAGATCTTGGTGTCATTATCAGTAACACTCTTAAAATGAGTGATCAATGTTCTACAGCGAGTAAACAAGCCAATATGATGTTGGGATTAATCTAAAAAAACTTTGATTATAAATCACCCGAACTTATGAAGAGATTATATTTAGCATTTGCAAGACCACACCTAGAATACGCCGCTCAGTTCTGGTCACCGAACTATATCAAAGATCAAGTTTTGCTAGAAAAGATACAGCGACGAGCAACCAAACAAATTCCAGCGCTCCGAAACTTGCCATATGACGAGCGTTTAATGCGTTTAGATATGTTTTCCCTAAAAAAGCGAAGGATAAGAGGGAACTTAATTGAAGTGTTCAAAATCCTTAATGGATTCGACAACATTAACCCGGATAGTCTATTTCAGAGAGACACCAACACAAGAACACGCAGCAACGGTATGAAGTTAAAGGGAAATCGATGTAACACATTGGTGTAGAGAAGTTTTTTCAATAACAGAGTCGTCGATCACTGGAATAGACTCCCACCGTCAGTAGTCAGCGCACAGAGTATCAATAGCTTTAAGTCTTCTTTGGATAAGTTCTTCAGGGATATAAGATTATACTGATCCTTTTCCGCATGTTTTCAGACAGATTGCAGCAAGACCTCAACCTATATTTATATAATTCTCCCCCACAACCTAGATTGCAAGTAGCGAAAGTCAACAATAGAGTAAAGCAACAGTTAATGTCCGCATGATAGGTGGAGTGAGGTGTGGGTGCAGTAAGGTGACAGGTTACTGGTGAGTGCCTAGTACCGCCGGTAAAATGAGGATCAAGCCTCCACCTGTGCCCCTGAAACTACACCTCACCCATCGTGAGTATTAGGGGGGATTCTGGGGCTGCCCTGTGCAGGCCACTCGTCCTCTTCCAGTCTCCCTGTATTTCTGTGTTCTTATGTAATGAAGTCATTTTCCCCCACAGCTTAGGTTACCAGTAGTGTAAGTTAAGGGTAGTAATTTCCTCTTATTTCTCTCTTTACTGTAAAATTTCCATGTCCCTTTCTTCCTTAAAGGTACATGGTGTTCTCTTCTAACTATTTCCTGCCGCCACGTTGCCGGAGGGAGAGGTGGGTGGGGAGGAGCCCTCATCTATTCTGTCCTGTTCTACCACACGTAGATTACTAGTAGTAGCGGTAGTAAACAGACACCCTCGCCATAGACCGATAGGTCTTCTGGTGTCTGTTCTTCTTACGCTGACCACTAGACCACGGAGGCGCCTAAAAAATCCATTGCCAATATTCAATTTTCCCGCGTTGAAGTTACACAATAATTACCGTCACTGTTTTCTTCTTTCTAGGTGCCTCGGGTCTTTGTCAAGAACTCCTGTTCAGCTCACGTTTGGCAGCCATGGGTTGAGTGCCGCCAGGCTAACATGTGTATAATATAAGACTTATCACACGACGACATCGGGAATGAACCGCCGGCAACGTACACACCCAGACATAATCACGCTTGGAAACTTCATCAGCTCTAATGAAGTTTATATATTGCTAGTTGAATGTGACGTGTTTTCTCTTTCCTCATTACGACTTGCACGGTTATCTATTTTCCATTTAATAAAACGCATTTCTCAAAACTTAGAAAAAACTATTTTGTACCAAACTTTCTTCCTATTGAAACTTCCACCTTCCTTTCCTTCACGGGAAATATTTTCCCAGATAAACGCCGTATCCACTCAAGGCTTGGGGCGAGGCGAGGCGGGACGCGCGTTTCTTTGCAGTGTTCGGCGTGACTTATGCCGTCATGGTTTCACCCAGTTTTGGATTCTGACACGATAAGGACGCGTCGGCAACACACGCAGCCACTCCGACGAGGCAGGCGGCGGCAATAACAAATATGCGGGAAATAACAATAAGGCAACACAAACAGAGAGAAAGAAGACCAAATAAAACACTCGCTCACTTCTTGGAACTTCAGATAGACACTCACACGACGGCCGTGATTAAAAGCATCAGAGTGAATATTAACAACGACAAGGCTCACCTGTACACACACACACACACACACACACACACACACACACCTGTTGACTTGACGAATGGATCATTGATCAGCGTATCTTCAATATATCAATAATAATTTACATGTCACATCTTAGGATTAATATAAATAATAATAATAGTCGTAGTAGTAGTAGTAGTAGTAGTAGTAGTAGTAGTAGTAGTAGTAGTAGTAGTAGTAGTAGTAGTAGTAGTAGTAGTAGTAGTAGTAGTGGTGGTAATAGTAGTAGTAGTAGTAATAGTAGTAGTAAAGATGATGACAGAAAATAGTACAACCAAAAATAAATAAACAAAACAACAACACCAACAACAACAACGACCCCAAAGAAGGCGAAAAAACGACGACGACGATGGTGATGGAGGCAGCGGAAGAGGAGGAGGAGGAGGAGGAGGAGGAGAGGGAATTCCAAGCCCATCCCACAACCTGCACCTCCTCGGAAACTTGTTCAGAAATAAGCCGCCGCCACGTCATGTGCAGACCAAGAGCCCTGGAAGAGGAACTGGAGGAGGGTCACGTGAGGAGGAGGAGGAGGAGGAGGCAGGGGGGGGGAGGCATGGGGGGGAGAGGAGGGGACATAAGAGAAAGAAGATGGGGATGAGGGTGATGATAAATATGATGAAGAGGAGGAGAAGAAGAAGGGGAAAGAGAAGGACGAAGAGGAAAAGGAAGAGGAGGAGGAGGAGGAGGAAGAGGACTGGGAGAAGGAGGAGAAAGAGGACTAAAGGGGCTCTCACACATTCCCGGTCCCGGTCGCGACCGTCCCCGATGACTCCCGATAAGCCGATCGGGGCCTGACCGCCGACAAAATAGGCAATAATCCCCTGACCGGCGGCTTACCGCCGGTAAGCCGGCGGTTTACCGGCGGTAGACCGGCGACCATATACGATTTTCGATTTCTCCGACCGGCGACTGCAGCAGGTCAGTCGGCGGTCGACCGCCGGCCTACCGGCGGCAGACCTGCGGCACATCGACGAGCAAACACTTTCGTTGCCACACCCAGTTGGAAGGGTATATAAACGCCCGTCCAGATGTTTTGATCATTCGTGAGTTTGACATCGCAATGGCTTTCCTCAGCTCTCGTGAACGCGAAATTGAACTCCTGAAATTATAATTATTATAATTATAATAAACAGCTTCATACCTAAATTCATTCGTGTGCATAAATCTCTCTCTCTCTCTCTCTCTCTCTCTCTCTCTCTCTCTCTCTCTCTCTCTCTCTCTCTCTCTCTCTCTCTACTCTCTCTCTCTCTCTCCTCTCTCTCCTCCTCTATATATATATATATATATATATATATATATATATATATATATATATATATATATATATATATATATATATATATATATATATATATATATATATATATATATATATATATATATATATATATATATATATATATATATATATATATATATATATATATATATATATATATATATATATATATATATATATATATATATATATATATATATATATATATATATATATATATATATATATATATATATATATATATATATATATATATATATATATATATATATATATTTTCTCTCTCTTTCACCCATTCCTCTTCCTCCTCTCTCTCATCTCCCTCTCTCTTCATCCCTCGCTCCTACCTGTTCCTCCTCGTCTTCCTTCTTCCTCCCTTGCTAATCCCCAGGTCAGACACAGGTGTTCACTCCCGGTCTACCGCCGGTCTACCGCCGGTCTGCCGTGGGTGTCGGCGGTTGACCGCCTGTTGACCGGCGACATTTTTCGACACTGCCGGTCGACCGGGCGCATCGCCGATATCTTTGAAAATTTTAAAGTATCAAGTATCAAGTATCTTATTAAACAACTTAACACATAGGTGGGACAAAATATGCTGAGTACTTTTAATGCATCCATTTAATACCATGTCAGATGTTGGGGATTTACTGTTTTTTTTTTTTTTAATATTTCTTGCAAGCTCTTCGTTGGTTATAGGCTCATTAAGTAATAGTAAGAGTTTATTATCCATATCATGATCATTTAGAATATTTACTTCATTATTATCAATGTCGTCATCATTTGCCAACTGTCTGAAATGCTCGTAAACTCATTTAATGTAATGGGGCCTGATGGCTCTTTTTCTGACCATTAAGGATTTTCCAGTATTCTTTAGGGTCATCACTTTTGCATTTCCTATGTTCTTTAAGTATGTTTATCTTCTTGTCTTTTATTCTTTTAAGATTTGTTTTGTATTTTCTGCTTTCCTCAATCATGCTGTTAAAGTTTACACTATTCCTGTGAAAATGATATCTATGTCTAGCTTTATGGTACTCCTTTCTTACTTTCCAGCATTGTTCGTCATAACCCCTTACAGTGGCACTGTTGCTCTTTTTGATATATATTTTTTTCTTATGTTGTGGAAAAGTTGAAAGTGCAGGTCAATCAATATTTGCTTTGATTCCTGGTTAATATCATCTATGGATAAATTATTCAACTTAACCATCAACTCATTTTCCTTACACTCACTAATATTCCTCACATATACACCCTTTCTCTCAGCATTCCACTTTCCTGGCCTTTCACTTGCTCTTCTTTGTTCTGCCTCCTGGGCACTCATGCTTACAGCGGGTACATTACTTGGTCCAATGAATTTCATCCTTACGTGTAATCCACAGTGTACATTAGACAATAGCAGATCATAATCCAATACTCTAAAAACCACCACATACTGCATAACTTCAGGTGAACCTAAGATGTAATCTATAGTTGTATTGTAAGTAGTTGTAGGCTTGTCAATACCACAGTCTTCCCCCATCCTTCCATTAAATATAAACACTTGATGAGTTTTACAAAATTCAACCAGTTTCCTGCCATAAAAGTTCCTGTCTAGGGTCAGATCTTGGTTTGCCCTGGTCTTAGTTATACCATAATCAATTACACTTATGTGGGGTACCTCGGCAGGCACCCGATCATCATCACCAGCACCAGAGGCAACATAGTGAGAGTATGAGCATTAAAATCACCACAAAGTACACGCATATAGTCATCACTGGTATAAGTTATCAAAAAATTGTCCAACTCATCAAAGTACTCTTCAGTGCTATATCTTGAGCGTGAGGGGGAAATGTAAAAACAGCTTATTACCAACTCCTTGCCTAAATTTGCCCTCCCTCTGTCTACTGTAATTGAGAGTTAGTTCTTATATATATATATATATCTATATATATATATATATATATATATATATATATATCTATATATATATATATATATATATATATATATATATATATATATATATATATATATATATATATATCCACCGAAAGCTAACATTTTCCTAATGGCAATAAGTAGACCCCAGACTGTGTGTGTGTGTGTGTGTGTGTGTGTGTGTGTGTGTGTGTGTGTGTGTGTGTGTGTGTGTGTGTGTGTGTGTGTGTGTGTGTGTGTGTGTGTGTGTATTTCTTGCAATGTGTGTGTGTGTGTGTGTGTGTGTGTGTGTGTGTGTATTTCTTGCAATGTGTGTGTGTGTGTGTGTGTGTGTGTGTGTGTGTGTGTGTGTGTGTGTGTTTATTTATTTCTGTCAATGTGTGTGTGTGTGTGTGTGTGTGTGTGTGTGTGTGTTTATTTCTTGCAATGTGTGTGTGTGTGTGTGTGTGTGTGTGTGTGTGTGTGTGTGTGTGTATTTCTTGCAATATGTGTGTGTGTGTGTGTCTTTCTTGCAATGTGTGTGTGTGTGTGTGTGTGTGTGTGTGTGTGTGTGTGTGTGTGTGTGTGTGTGTGTATGGGGTGGGTGTCTTTCTTGCAAAAATGCAATTATTGGCAGACGGAAGCACGCTCCCCATGTATCCAGCTCACGCCCCCACAGACAACTTAGCTCGTCACAGTTATCACTTATGGGTTCCAGCTCTGTGTTATAGCATGTCAGACATCAATAACATCAGTAGAAACATTTCAGCTGTTGAAAATAAAGTAACACAGCCCGAGGAGCAAGGGACGATGTTCCGTCAATGTTCCCAGATAACTTAGCTCGTCACAGTTATCAGTTGTGTGTTCCAGCTCTGTGTTATAATGTGTCAGACATCAGTAACATCAGTATAAACATCTCAACAGTTGAAAACATGTGTGTTCTCACGAAATAATTAACATATATTTGATAAAACTGTGTAAATAAAGGGTAAGTAATGACGTCACGAGCTGGCAATACGTGGCCTGGCTGAGTGCTCGCTGTCATTGGTCCTAATTTCCCGTGGAGACGTGGTGTTCCAGACTTGGCGAATATGCCCCCGGGACGCAATATTCGGATCTGTATACTGGCTCGGTCCCATACCCACAACCAGCCAATCAACAGTCAGATGTGTCAGCCAGACCGAGGCAGTCACGACGCAGGAAGGGTTTGGAGAATGACGTCATATAGTTTATATGTAACATATATATTAAATCAATATATTGTTGCCTTATTATTAACAACAGTGTGTGAGTAGCAATAGTCCAAAAAAGAGTAGTTGAAAAATACTTTTTAAAGCATTTTCTTAAGCTTGAAGCCAAAGACATCTCTGTTAAAATGATGATGAAGGATGCAAAGTTGCCATGTACCACTTTTGCTGTGAGGTATGCAATGCGCCGCTACTCTACCAAAGACGATACAATTATCATTCTTGCTCTCTACCACTGTATATAATTACTCAATACAGTAGTATTTGGCGTGATACGCAATGTTTTGGATCAACAGCTCTACAATGACATTTTATATGGCTATGAGCATAGTAGTAGCATGTATGATTTTGATATAGACTGGAATGTCTTCATGCAGCAAGGGGCAAGAGAGAGAGAGAGAGAGAGAGAGAGAGAGAGAGAGAGAGAGAGAGAGAGAGAGAGAGAGAGAGAGAGAGAGAGAGAGAGAGAGAGAGAAAGAATCATGGAAACATACCTCGCCACACAACAAGTTTTACTTTTATGCTCCGTAGCCAACTCATGTCGCGTAAAACATACTTGCCTTTTTCATCATTGGACAAGAGAAAGACTGCAGATTATGACTTTGTTGAAAACAACTCAAACTGACTAAAAATAAAGGAAATAATGCGAGTTGAAGTCAAAGACGAGTTATAAAGGTTTATACCACTTTTTATTCCATGCCAATTTTCCATATAATTATTAAACTACTGTAAAAACAAACAGTGTCACTTGATGTAGAAAATTCTCCTGAATATGATGGTGTCAGCAGATTATCGACACGTTAGAAAGGAAGGGAGGTAACCAAGTTTTAATGCGAACTTATTAAATCGTAATATTAGGCTATATGTGCTTTTACGCTACGAAGCCACTCGTCCATCGCCTATAATTTTGTATAAAATCTTGCTTACCTCCCTTCCTTTCTAACTTACCAGAAATCTATTGATACCTTCATCTTCAAGAGAATTTTCTTTGTCAGGTGGCATTGTTTCTTTTTACAGTAGCTTAATAATTTATGAAAAAAATCGTCAGGGAATAAAAAGCTATTGGTGGAGTGGTGGGGTGGAGGTGGGGGTGTCCGAAACGGCCCAACTTATTTGCCCAACCAGAAAAACAGAGCTCAGTGCAGGGTGAAGTATATAAGTGTACGCAGTGAAGTAACCAAGAGTGCGTCGTGAAGTATCTAAGTGTAAAGCAGTACCAAGGAGGACCTAAGCAGCGATACAAAGCGGAACAGCTCGATAGAAGGTAACAGGCAAGGTGGCTCGTTACTGCGGTGCTCATTCCCGGCGAAGCTTCAGTCTGCCCAAACCTACTCGTACGCGCTGAACACACTCCCTTGGCATAGTCTTTGCCGACATTGCAGACAGCCTATTACTGTAGTCTTATTCTTACTCTCACCCCCTATGAACTGAAGCACATACGATTTATATCAACGAGGGAAAAAACACTCTTGTTACACAAGAGACTTGAGCATCACTTACCCGACACATCCTTGAGTCATCCAGTGAGTACCAATAACTTCTGCAGAGGTTACGCCACTATTCCATCTATCTTCAAGCTCACAAGGGGATCCATATAAACTCTTGTCCTTCCTGAAGTGATTGCTGCGCCCATCTACCACACACAAAGCCATATTAACCCCCCAAAATCGAGATACTACACGCGCACTCTCGCTCTCCACGGCCAGGAGCAGACTCCTCTCAGTTCTCAACCCTCCCAGCTCCTCCCCCATGACGTCAGGTACACAGTTACCAATCCTCAATGCTCGTGTTCAAGGCCTCTTTCTCACGAGGCTACCGGTGGCCGTCACCAGTGACCGTCACCAGTTACCTCACATACTTTTCAATGGTGCCTTTCACACGGGGCCACGGCAGCTGCCCGGTGGCGTCACCGGGTTTGACGGTGGCTCGCTCGCGTAGCAATGGCCGCCACCCGCAGTGGCCGCCACTCACTGTAAAGCATTGTTTCCAACGGGAGCTTTCATACGGAGCCACCGGTGGCCGCCACTTCCGTCCAATGGAAGGCCAGGTGTGATGAAATATGGTGTTGATAAATGGGCTCTGTACTGTATTTTCATGCCCATGCAATGATCTGGGGTCAGGTCACTCAGGTCAGGTGAAGAATGCGTTGAGGGGTAAATATGATATCAGAAACTGTACTGTAATGCTGACTTACCTGATGGGCGAGCCTCCCATAACCCACTTAGCCAGGGGGGTACCTCTTTGGCCGACTGGTAAAGGAGTGGCTCTCCTGTTACGCTGGTCGCGGGTTCGATCCCCGGCGCCGGCAAAAACCTTTCATTGTCTGAATTAATTTATCGTGTGTTTCGTTACAGGCATTGGTCGTGTGGGAGTGGAGAAAAGAGCAAATTCTGTCATTTCAGTACATCGTGAGTCATGTACGAGGAGTTATTTCGCGCAACACCAGCCTGGGGCTGGATTCATCAATCTTACCAGCCACGCCTCCGGTATCGCTCACATTTACCGGAGCGCTACCGCAGCTGCGGCATCTTTCAAACACGGCATTCATCAGCGCTTTGGTAAGGCTCCGGTAACTCGCACCCTAGCAACGATTGGTTGGGCTGGACAGCCAATCAAGTGCGACCTTTGATGCTGTATTTCAGCTTTCACGTGTCGTTTGTT
>NW_026110710.1:60000-81290 GCF_024679095.1 Eriocheir sinensis
CTATTTAAGAGGTAACTAATCAAGCTCAATGTTAATGCCTCCAATAACTCATAGCGATATCACTGCTGCAAACAAGAAAGGCCACATTGATGAAATTCCTACTGAAATAATAAAAGAAAACAGATAATTATTTGCCATCCCCCTTACAACATTATTCAGTAAGTCAATACAGGCTGGCACCTTCCCGGACAGGTTTAAGCAGGCCAAAATCATCCCGATTCACAAAACTGGTAGTGAAATTGACATCTCTAATTACCGACCTATTTCCATTTTACCTATATTTTCCAAAATTTTTGAAACTATTATGAAGAAACATCTAATAATGTTCCTAAACAAAATGAAAATATTAAATGACAAACAATTTGGCTTTAGACCTGGTCTTAGTACGTTTGACGCTATAAATACCTACATGTTTGATCTATACAACGCACTTCCCATACAGAACCGGTTCATTTGGGAGTACCACAAGGTAGTATACTGGGACCCATATTGTTTCTTTTATATATCAATGACATCTGTAACATTTCCAATTCCCTAAAACCTATACTATTTGCTGATGACTCTACATTATCTATGATTGGTGACAAACCCTCAGATCTGGTGCACACTGCAAATAGGGAACTTGTTAAATTCTCTGAATTCTCTGAAACCGCTTATCGGTGAATACATGCAAAACTTATTACATGCTTTTTACTAACACCACAACTAAGTACCAGCCACTACCAAATCTTAGCCTCTTAAATGATGACATTCTACAAGTAAATAAGACAAAGTTTCTTGGATTAACTATTGACAAAAATTTTAATTTCAAACATCACATTTCCCATCTTTCTTTAAAATTATTCAGAACGTTTCCACTTCTCCTAAAAAACAAACCGTATGTTCCTCCAGATATTCTTAAATGTATATATTACGCACATATTTATCCACATTTAAACTACTGTAATGCTATTTGGTCCACCACATACCCCAGTCATTTACAACATATCAATGTGTTACATAAGAAAATCATCAGAATAATCACTAATAGTGACTTTTGTGAACACACCCCTCCACTATTCAAGTCTTTAAATATATTAAATCTCAGTGACATCACAAGACACAATCAGCAACACTGCAACTCCAAATCATAACTGCCATACCCGCAACCAAAACTCTTTACAGTTACCCAGACCTAAGCTCACCCTCTATAAACACTCCCTTATGTATCAAGGACCCAAGATTTTGAATGATATCCCACCTTTCATCAAACACTCACCCAGCCTTAAGACCTTTCAATGCAAATACAAGAAATATCTCTTGTCCTTATATTAATCACCAAACGTCAAATCTACTTGCAAATGTTTACTAATTTCAATATGTGTTTAATGTTTATCTATCTGCACTTATGTTATCCATCATTCTTTTGTATTATCATTCTTAGGATCACCAATAGGCCCCTCACTTATATATGTGTACATGTATATATCAGGTGAGTGCAAATGTGTGTATATGGGTATATGTATACAATTTTGTAGGTGCTTTTGTATGCACATTCAAGTGAATGTGTGAGTATGATATTATCAGTAGTGCTTCTGTAATTCAGTATTCTTACCAAGTGCCATTTTATTGAGTTTTTATCCTTAACTGAATTCTGAGTCAAACTTGATTGATTATAAAAGAACATTATGTTTTTCTCTTCTTTCTTCTTTCTCAGTTTGTTATTGAGCTTTGTTTTTTTCTTTTATTCTGAATAATTTTCTTCTTCTATTATCTTTCATTCATGATTTGTTATATTTCCATTCTTAATATAATTGATTTACCAAGAAACTATCTATTATGCTTTAATATTATCTTATTCATCTTTATAATGTGTGTTAAGCATTTTTTTCTGTTTTCCTGTTTTGTATTTTTTTGTATCCTTGTATTTTTCTTTTATCCTAATGCTTCTTGCCCAAAAAGCATTAGCTTATAAAGGGCTGTTTGTCTGATCAATAATTGTAAGAGATAAATATATGTTGTTTTTGACAAACATAATAAAGTGTTTAAAATGTTTAAAGAGAGAGAGAGAGAGAGAGAGAGAGAGAGAGAGAGAGGGTGAAGCATTGTTAGCCATCATCCACTCAGGTAAGGTCAGGTTCAGGTCGCGACAGCTATTGGTGGAGTGGTCGGGTGGCGGGCGTGTACGAAGCTGACATATCCAGCCGGGAGGTTACACTTTTATTGTATCTGACTACCCTAGAGATCACCCGTCAGTAAAAAATACTCCACTTCATGAACAATTTGTGGACTGCTTCACTTCTTAGGGTCTTCACTCGTGGATCTCTGCCCCGACCTATGTTTCATCTAGTGGATTAGGATGGGGATAGAGTAGGAGATGTAGATATATTGGCCAATTTTCCTAAATTTGGTCACTCTGCTAGTTAATTCAACATAATTAACTTCTGGCACGATAGTGATTGATGATGAAATCTGCAACAGCTGTGTTGTGCCACGTTATCTAGACTGAAGCTCTCAACAAGTCGTCCTTGCCTTGGAACAATTCAAGTACCTTAAGGACAGGTACTGAACCTACTTTTTGTATTCTCAGTTGGCCCTTGATAGATCCCTCATCAATAAGATAAAAAGTTTCCCCAAATCCTTTCATCATTTATATTAGGAGCAAAAACGTTATGCTCATTCTGTGGGTCCTCTTAGACCAGCTAAAGGTTATGCAACCTCTGACTGTGAGGAATGGCAGACATTCACTAGAAAATTTTATGTTTATATTACCCATGAATTAAATACCCCCTTTCTCCTATCAACTGTCCGACTCTTCTATCACTAACATAACTATTTCCTTTGAAGTGGTAAAGCAAAGACTCTCTTCTCTAGACATTAATTCTATCATGGGTCATGGTGGTTTTCATCGCTGCCTTTGCAGTCCCTCATCCCTCTATTAAAAAACACCTAACTTATAGAGTTTATATGTTAACAAACACAGATAGCCGTTTATATCACTAATTATTGTTTTTCAAGTATTAGAATAATGAATAAAGAGGTAATAAGTTAATATTTTAGCAGTGATAAGTTAGTGCCGTCACTATGCCAGGGGCCACTTTTGCGGCACTTTGGTGGAAATAGCTGTCTATTTTGGCAAAGACAGGTATAACAGTGCTGGGGTAGTTATTCAGGTAATGATTCAGAATAAGTTTATGCATAACTGCATTGGCATGTAATATTTTTTTACAAAATTGTACAGGTGACGGCTCTGTACAAACGGACAACCTCACCGATGCTGATGAGGCCATGGCGCAGGTGCTGGACCCTGCAGTTGTAGCGGGCACAGGATCTGGCTTAGAATCAGATCCTCATCCAACACCTGTGTCCGCAGGTAAATTATGTTATAAATGTACTTCATGGTAATCTTTGTATTTGGTAACCTACGTAACATTAGTCTTTGTGACAAGTGCTACTAACTTGATACATTTCACCATAAGAAATTCAATACTGCAGTGATAAATATTGAAATGTTTGTCGTTAAGTGCTGGAAATCGAACTCAGGCCTTCATAATAGTAGTCAGCAGGGCAGCACTTGCCGTAACACCCCAGCCCCTCACTGTGGACTCGTTATGAAGGAAAAGTGACCCCACTCATCAGTTGCTCTAAAGGCATGGGTTCGATTTCCCATAACTTTTGTTGTTTATCTTGATTTTTTAAAACATTCATTTGCTTTATTTGGTATAGATTATTATTTTATTGTTTCGCCCACCAACTCTTGATATCCAGAGAAACTTAATTATGAAATAAACTTCCACCATCAGTGGTTCAGTGCAACACAATTCATCTGAAAATCAACTTAACCTTTTCACCTTTATGTTTGCCAAGGCAGAAATTGCAAAGCTTTTATGTAGTTTTAACTGGGTTTAAGGACAGACCACCATTCTGCATAGAGTCTGTGTGGTCTGAACATATATGTCTTAAGTTGAGCAGACATATTAGTTTAGGTTTTCCTAAAATTCCTAGCTACTCATAATCAAAGCACAAAATAAGATATCATACCATGTTGAATGACTCTTATCATAATGACTTTTTACGTACAGCTTCTGCAGACACAGGAGTGTGTAGAATCTTCCTTTCGGAGGATTC
Source organism: Eriocheir sinensis (assembly GCF_024679095.1). Taxonomy (NCBI): domain Eukaryota; kingdom Metazoa; phylum Arthropoda; class Malacostraca; order Decapoda; family Varunidae; genus Eriocheir; species Eriocheir sinensis. The sequence continues at coordinate 64,108 of NW_026110710.1, forward strand.
TTTGACACCCGCACCTCTGCAAGGCCCATCACAGCCCCCTCCTCACCATCCCCGCCCTACTACTACTCACCGGCTGGCCCCTCAACTGGCATCTGTACACTGTGCCCCAGAAACTCTATCTCCCCTTGATGTAGGAGCGGCACCTTCCCACGCTTCCACCAGCAGACAGAGGAGGGTTAATCCACCAGTTGGGCCAAAAATGGTGGAAATTCAAGAAGACATCCTTCTTGAAGTGAGGAGGCTGAGTGGTGCTATGGATAAGGTAGCTGCAGCCTTGGAAAATAAATACCTTGTCAAAATAAAGGTCCAATTAGGTAGGATTTTATTAACTAGGTTTCTTAAGTTAAAAACAAAACAGAATTAACCTTTTTTTATTTTTCCTTTGTGGCATAACATGAATTATACTATAGTCCACTCTGTTAAGGTGGATCCCTAGATCTTACCTTAGTATATTAAGACACTGCTGACTGGCTGTTGGCAGGGAGGGTATCTGACAATTTTGGCATCCAAAACACTATCCTATAATCAAGAAATATTAGTATTCCTTTACTTAGCTCATCTGATATAGATAAGTTTATTTTGTTGAAAACATTGGAATAAGCAGTGATTCCACAACTATTAACACAACTTCCCATCCTCAATTGTTAATAATTATGGTGAGTAGCAGTCGGAGAACAACATTTAATGATTATTATACTTTCATCTTTTATCAATATTTCCAGCCATTGTGGATTCACAGCTGAAGTGAACGGACTATAGGTATAAAAACAGTCTAAATCAATCAGTCAAAGTGTCTGCCTTTCCATTTCTCAAGTATTAATATTCCTTTTGAATAAAAAAGTCTTTCCTTTTGTTAATGCAGCAATTATTTTGCACACATACGTATGCAGAAAGACACCAATACAGTAAAAGTCCAATCATCCGAAAATCCCAGTGGTATGAATTTGTAGTTTGTATATTTTAAAGTGACTGACAAAAAATGTAAAAATGAAAAACAAAAAACAAAAAATACATAGAAGTGCCAAAGGTGCCGAGCCGTGGGTACAAGAGACAAAAGACTCAGGCGAGGTGTGAATTAAGTCTACGTGTTGCCCTAATGTACAGGTGTCATCTATAAAATCTCTCTCTCTCTCTCTCTCTCTCTCTCTCTCTCTCTCTCTCTCTCTCTCTCTCTCTCTCTCTCTCTCTCTCTCTCTCTCTCTCTCTCTCTCTCTCTCTCTCTCTCTCTCTCTCTCTCTCTCTCTCTCTCTCTCTCTGCAGAATGTATGGCGCAATTGCTGTTCTGTTTATTGTCAGAATGTTTAGGTGAGGTCAGGTTGTTTTGGGTGAGGAGACAGCATGAGGAACATTGCTGACAGCAACGCCACCATCCTCAGAGCAAAGCAAGCCAGGAGGTTGTTTAGGGTAGAGACAGCATGAGGAATGATGCTGATGACGACACCACCGCCCTGAGAGCCACCAGCTACAGAGAAGAACAAACCGGGCATCTGAGGTGGCGGGGCTTCTGTTTTAAGTGCTTGGGCTTTGTGGCGACTCACACTTTTCGCTGAGATGTATATACATGCAAGTTTGTATAATATATTTTTAACTGTCTTTTATTTACACATAGATTAGAATTATAATATACAAACTTACATGTATATACAGTTTCAGTGACCGTTGAGCTGCTCCCTGAGAGCTGTGTGTGCGTGACCGCGCTGACCAAAGAGTTTGCAGAGTGTCGCGTCGCCGTGAACCGCGCCCTCGTGGCGGGGCTGGACACGGCTTGCTTCGTGAGGATGAAGGTAAAGAGAGGACGCCGGACCGTCCGGAAGAAGGCGTTAGATGCAAGGTTCCTAATCAAGTGTTTGCAGGAGGTACGGATTGTGGAGGGGAAAATCAAACTTGCGTTTGATATTACGTCGTTTTCACCGCTGACCTTTTCCTTCCACATCAAAACCTTAGTCAGCGAGTGTTCCCTGACTGAACGTCAGCCCGTGCATGTGATCCCAGTAAATGACCGCACAGGGCTGCCCTTAGCAGAGTGTTCCCTACCAGAAAGTCAGCTGGCAACTTCCGCCCCAGAGACTGCCTGTACAGCGCTGCCCCCAGCAGAGTGTCCCTTAACAACGGAGTGCCAGCCCGTGCCTGCTGCCCCAGTAACTGCCTGTATAGAGCTACCATCAGCAGAGTGTCTCGTAACAATGGAGTGCCAGCCCGTGCCTGCTGCCCCAGCAACTGCCTGTATAGAGCTACCATCAGCAGAGTGTCCCGTGACAATGGAGTGCCAGCTCGTGCCTGCTGCCCCAGTAACTGTCTGTATAGAGCTACCATCAGAAGAGTGTCCCGTAACAACGGAGTGCCAGCCCGTGCCTGCTGCCCCAGTAACTGTCTGTATAGAGTTACCATCAGCAGAGTGTCCCGTAACAACGGAGTGCCAGCCCGTGCCTGCCACCCCAGTAACTGCCTGTAAAGAGCTGCCCTCAGCGGAGGAAGACTGCCGCGACGCACAAGAAACAGTCGAGGAACGAACGTGCGCGCCACCAACCCCGAACACCGACACGTCGGTCCTTAGGAACATAACGATCCCCGGAAGGTACAGGCACAGAATGAAGGGCCGAGGAGGTGTTGTGGGGCGCCTCCACGAAGACCATCCCGTCACCATTGAGTATAATGAACGATGCGGCGTAATGAAGCTTCAGGGCCTCGCCGATGACGTCAGACGATGCCAGGACGACATGGATGACACGATAAAGACGTGGCAGAGGGAGAACAGCAAAAAACAAATGACGAAGAAGGCGGCAGCGAACGGAGCCAAGAGTGAAGGCAAAGAAACAACGCCCCGACAAGACACTTAGCCTGTGCGTGCCCCCGACACCCGGCAAGACCAGGCCCGTGAGCAGCGTAAAGCGGGGACGAAGAGTGTGTGTGCCCCCAACACCCGGCAAGGCACTGAGCGTGTGGGTGCCCCCAACACCCGGCAAGGCACTGAGCGTGTGTGTGCCCCCAACACCCGGCAAGGCACTGAGCGTATGTGTGCCCCCAACACCCGCCAAGGCACTGATCCTGTGTGTGCCCCCCACACCCCGCAAGGACCTGAGCGTGTGTGTGCCCCCAACACCCGGCAAGGCACTGAGCGTGTGTGTGCCCCCAACACCCGGCAAGGCACTGAGCGTGTGTGTGCCCCCAACACCCGGCAAGGCACTGAGTGTGTGTGTGCCCCCAACACGCGGCGTACGGCCACGGCAATTCGCAACGCCCCTTCGCCCCAAGGCACACGATCCGAGGTGCGGCAACGCCCGCCGGCGGCTGATGGCGCCCCGAAAGAACGCCAAAGAAAAATTGCTAAGGAAGCCGTCAAAGGACGCTCTAAAGGAATTGCTAAAGGGCCATCTAAAGAAGCCCCGAAAGGCGCGTCCGATGACACTCCCGAAGGAGCGCCGAGGGAAGCTCAGCCCTGGACGCTGCTGCCGCCGCCGCGCCTGCGCAGCCCCGACCGGCGGGACATCCTGGGAGCGCTGGCTGTCTGATGACGTCATGGACCTGGCCCAGGAACTGCTGCAGCGGCGGTCCCCGAACACTCGCGGCTTGTACGCCAGCGGCGCCGCCTTCACCCTGCCGCCCCTGCAGCCAGGCAGCGGAGCGCTCTTCCTGCAGGTGGTGAACCGGTCCACGCCGATGAGCCTCTCCTCCATGGCGGACTACGGCCGCGCGGGGGGTAGCCACTGGCTACTGCTGTCCTCGTACGGCGCGGCGCTCCCCGGCCAGCTGGCCGTGTACGACTCTCTCTACGACACGCTCTCCGCCTCCACGGCCGCCCTGGTGCGGCAGCTGCAGGAGCTGCACGCCCCGCCCCCGGGCACCGTCATGCGGCCCGTGCAGCGCCAGCGGGACGGCTACAGCTGCGGTCTCTTCGCCCTCGCCTTCGCCTTCAGCATCGCCCACGGCCAGGACCCTTGCCGCGTACGCTACGTGCGGGCCCGCATGGCGCGCCACCTGCTGGCGTGCCTCGAGCGGGGCACAATGACGCCCTTCCCCAGCGAGCCCAAGGACACGATGGGCTAAGAACCTTCACCTTCAAACACAGAGAGGAGGACTTAATTAGGCAGCGACAGGAAGGATAAAGAGTGGGTCTCTGCTTCGCCTCTGTTCACAGCTGTGTCCAGTGTCGCGACAACTGCTGGAGGTGTCTTTCAGCAGTCCATATGTTTCAGTATTTACTTCATACTTTTTCTACAAATCAAAAAGACGTTAGTACTCTACATTTTATCTTCGGAGCTTCAGCAGCAATGGCAGGTATTTGTGCACAAACACCGAAATAATAATTGATAGAATTGATAACATTCAAGACTCTTAGATTCATGAGATATTCATTTAATACGTAGCTCATAAATCTGCGAGTCTTGAACGTTATCACTTTATTAATTATCCTTTTCGGCCTTCGTGTGCTGGTCATTATCTGTCAGCTCGATCCTGGCCGACCTGCGTGCAGTGATTCAGTGTTTCGTGCGTGTGGATGTTTCTCACGGTGTGCGAGGCCAAAGCCTTATTTTGTGTCTGGTGTAATGTTGCCTGGTCGCTTCTACTTGTCGTGGTGAGTGGCACCGAGGGACACTGCATGGCGGGGATTGCAAGGTTTTGTGTGATGAGTTGTGGTGTTGCTGGGTGGCTCCTAGGGCCGTGCAGGTTTGTCAGGACGTCTGCTTCCTTCCGTCTTCCCGTGTGTTCCTTCCCCGCACGGCCACCTGCCGCTCCAAATACTTTCCCTTGGCTTGAGTTTTCCCCTACGGGCGTGCCGTGCCGTCTTGGGCAATATTGTGTTTCTTCCTTCCGTTATTGTTTTGAATTTGCTCATATTTGTTCTGGTTACCAATTCATTTTATAGTTGTATTTTTTGACTGTCACTGACGGTTCGGTGTGCCGTGAGTTGCCTGGAGTTGCCGGGACGCGCTAGTGTGCGTGGTGTTGTCCGCATGATGTGCAGTAGTACACATCCTGCCTCTGGTTGTGGCGAGGCTCCCGCGTGGAGGGTGTGGGGTGGCGTAAGGGCGCGGCCGCAGGGAGGGGGAACGCTGGCCCCGCGAAGACGAAAACGAAGAAGCTTTTCTATGTATTTATACGCCTCCTCGGTGCAGTGGTTAGCGTCCCTAACTACGAATCTGCAGGCATGGGTTCGAATTTTGGCCTGGGCAGTCGGCGTTTTTTTTTTTTTTTTTTTACGTCGTGACCCATAGCGTCGGTAGGCTTCTTCCCGGTGGATCCTGATGGTCGGCCCAAGGCTTCTTCCAGGTGGGGCTTGATGGTCGGCCCAGCCCGTTCTGGCGCAGGCGAGGGTTTATAGTGGCGCCATCTTGCACTGGCTCATGCTGTCCCCCGGAACTCATCTTTAATCCTAGAATCTAGAGTCCGGGTTGATAGGTGGTCTTCTGGACAGCATGTGGGTAGTTTTAAGCCACTCGGCGACGGTTGAAAAATCCCAGCTTGGTGGCACCGGGCGGGGATTGAACTCACGTCGTCCCTAACGCGGCGCCGTCACGCTATCCATTCAGCCACTGCGCAGCTAGATAAGGTAAAAATTAGGCCAAGTAAAAGAAGCCATTAAGCCAAGAAACGTGAGGCAAATGTAAACTAAAAAGCAGGTGAAGCAAGGCAGGTAACGGGAGGCAACTGAAGGTGAGACAGGTAAGGTAAATAGTGCCGTGAAAGTCATTAAGCCAACAAAAACCATGTTAAACAAACCTAAGGTAAACAAGGGAGGTAACCAGGTGAAGGAAGGTAAAGTGAGTCAATTTTTTTTTTTTTTTTTTTACAGCAAAGGAGACAGTTCAAGGGCACACAAAAAGCAAACATTAATGAAAAAAAAAGCCCGCTACTCACTGCTCCTAAAAAGAATCCAAAGAGGTGGCCGAAAGATAGGTCAGTTTTGGGAGGAGAGGTGTCCTGATACCCTCCTCTTGAAAGAGTTTAAGTCGTAGGCAGGAGGAAATACAGATGAAGGAAGATTGTTCCAGAGTTTACCAGCGTGAGGGATGAAAGAGTGAAGATGCTGGTTAACTCTTGCATAAGGGGTTTGGACAGTATAGGGATGAGCATGAGTAGAAAGTCGAGTGCAGCAGGGGCCATGGGAGGGGAGGCATGCAGTTAGCAAGTTCAGAAGAGCAGTCAGCGTGGAAATATCGATAGAAGATAGAAAGAGAGGCAACATTGCGGCGGAATTTAAGAGGTAGAAGACTATCAGTATGAGGAGGAGAGCTGATGAGACGAGGAGCCTTAGCCTCCACTCTGTCCAGAAGAGCTGTGTGAGTGGAGCCCCCCCACACATGAGATGCATACTCCATACGAGGGCGGACAAGGCCCCTGTATATGGACAGCAACTGTGCAGGGGAGAAGAAATGGCGGAGACGGTACAAAACGCCCAGCCTCGAGGAAGCTGATTTAGTAAGAGATGAGATATGAAGTTTCCAGTTGAGATTTTGAGTTAAGGATAGACCGAGAATGTTTAGTGTTGAGGAAGGTGATAGCTGGGTGTTGTCAAAGAATAGGGGATAGTTGTTTGGAAGATTGTGTCGAGTGGATAGGTGGAGAAACTGTGTTTTTGAGGCGTTAAAGGACACCAGGTTCTTCTTGCCCCAATCGGAAATAATAGTAAGGTCTGAGGCTAAGCGTTCTGCAGTCTCCAGCCTTGAGTCGTTAAGTTCCTGAAGGGTGGGTCTTCTATTAAAAGAAGTTGAATAATGCAGAGTGGAGTCATCTTCGTAGGAATGGATAGGACAGTTCGTTTTGGAAAGAAGATCATCAATGAACAACAGAAAAAGAGTGGGAGATAGGACAGAACCCTGTGGGACACCACTGTTAATAGATTTAGGAGAAGAACAGTGACCGTCTACCACGGCAGAAATAGAACGGTCAGAAAGGAAACTGGAGATAAAGGTACAGAGAGAAGGATAGAAACCGTAGGAGGGTAGTTTTGAAAGCAAAGATTTGTGCCAGACCCTATCAAAAGCTTTTGATATGTCCAGCGCAATAGCAAAAGTTTCACCGAAACGGCTAAGAGAGGATGACCAAGAGTCAGTTAAGAAGGCTAGAGATCACCAGTAGAACGCCCCTTGCGGAACCCATACTGGCGATCAGATAGAAGGTCAGAAGTGGAAAGGTGCTTTTGAATCTTCCGGTTAAGGACTGATTCAAAAGCTTTAGATAGACAAGAAAGTAATGCAATAGGACGGTAGTTTGAGGGATTAGAGCGGTCACCCTTCTTAGGTACAGGCTGTATGAAGGCATACTTCCAGCAAGAAGGAAAGGTAGATGTTGACAGGCAGAGGCGAAAGAGTTTGACCAGGCATGGTGACAGCACGGAGGCACAGTTTTTAAGGACAATAGGAGGCACTCCATCAGGTCCATAAGCCTTCTGAGGATTGAGGCCAGAGAGGGCATAGAAAACATCATTTTGAAGAATCTTTATAACAGGCATAAAGGAGTCAGAGGGGGGATGAGTAGGAGGAATATCCCCAGAATCGTCCAGAGTGGAGTTTTTAGAAAAAGTTTGAGAGAAGAGTTCAGCCTTAGAGATAGATAGATTAGAGGAGAGTCAGGTAAGGTAATTATGTAAGAAAAGTCATTAAGCCAGAGAAGTAAGGCGGATGTAAACTAAACCAAGGCACGACAGATGGAATAGGCAAGGTAAGCCAACTGAAGGTGAGTCAGGTAAAGTAATTAAGCCAAAAAACAAATCGTTAAGCCAAGATTTTCAGATAAAGAAACAAAGAAACAAACACGACAGAAAGAAAGGGTGGAAGACACGAGGACACGAAGAAAGGAAGAAAGGAAACAAAGAAAGAAGGGAGGAGACCTAAAGAGAAAATAGAAAACAAAAGGCAAAGAAAAAGAGGAAGGAAGAAAGGAAGACAGGAAGAAGAAAGGCAGGAAACAAAAAAAAAAGAAAAAAGAGCTAAGGTGAAGCTAGAAAACAAAAAGCAAAGAAAAAATAAATAAGAAAAGTAAAAATTAAAGTAAGTTAGTAAATAGGTCAGCAAAGCCAGGTGACGTGTATCACTGTATGGGCGCCGCAGAGAAGGCTTTATTAGTCGCCGCCACCTCCGCAGCACTGTGCCGCCCCTCAAGGCCAAACTGACACACAAGAAAAGATCAGAAAAGGACCTCACGAAAAGCAAGCCTCCTCCAGCACCACCTTCTCCACGACAAGACTTTCCCGAGGAAGTAGCCAGGATACAGGAACATGTCCACACGGCCCAGTCACGTGAATCACAAGAAGAAACGTCGGCCAAGGCTTTAGGGAAAGAGATGACGGGCTTCCTCGAAGACTGAAGAGGTAAAAGACGAAGGAGAAGAGGAGACGAAAAAGGAAGACACACACACACACACACACACACACACACACACACACACACACACACACACACACACACACACACACACACACACACACACACACACACACACACACACACTGATGACAAACAGGTAAATGCAAAGCAAATTTTAAAGAATAAACACACACGTAACTCTAGACCAGTGGCTCCCAACCAGGGTCCATGAACCGAATATCAAGTGTTCAATAGAAATTCTAATTATTTTTAAATTCATTATACTGGAATTAGGAGACATGCGGCTCGGAATAAAATTCATACTACACAATCCTTAAAACTGAAATGCTTAAATGCTAGAATTACTCTACATTAGCTAAGGGCACCCGGGGTGTCAAACTCACGGCCCACGTGACAAATGTAGACATCGGGATGGCCATGAGTGGCCCGCGAGGTGACAGGAAGATTTGTTACCTCCTGTGGGGGTCCACAGGTGAAAAAGTGAGAGAATAAATGGAAGACGGAAAGAGAGGAACTGAAGAAGAATGAGGAGGAGGAGGAGGAGGAGGAAGAGGACAAAGTTTAGAAACTGAAGAGGTACCAATTGCTGTTTATTTTTTGTCTTGTCTATATTTTTCAGGAGGAGGAGGAGGAGGAGGAGGAGGAGGAAACATGGAAATGTAGGCAACAGAAACCCTATTGGCTCATTACGTGGTTGCCCGCTTTGATGATTTAATCTGCTCGACAGTCACTTGGGGCCTGGGGAGCAGATGAAAGCAGCTCGACATTGAGGAGCAGATGAAAAGCACCTCGATATTGAGGAGCAGATACAACAACATAGAAATACAGGGAGACTGGGAGAGGACGAGTGGCCTACACAGGGCAGCCCCAGAATCCCCCCTAATACTCACGGTGAGTGAGGTGTAGTTTTAGGGGCACAGGTGGAGGCTTGATCCTCGTTTTACCGGCGGTACTAGGCACGCACCAGTAACCTGTCACCTTACTGCACCCACACCTCACTCCACTTGTCTTGCGGACATTAACTGTTGCTTTACTCTATTGTTGATTTACGCTACTTGCAATCTAGGTTGTGGGGGAGAATTATATGAATATAGGTTAAGGTCTTGCTGCAATCTGTCTGAAAACATGCACCTCAATATTCAGTACACTACTGACGCAGCGAAGTGACGGTCGATTCTATATTTGAAGGAGTTGATGGTATTCGCATTTACTATTTCTGAAGGAAGATTGTTCCAGTGACGAATGACTCGGTTTGAAAAGAAACTCCTTCCGATGTCTGTGTTACATCGACTCGACTGAATGGGTAAGCCGTTATTTCTAGTTCTTAGGTTGGTTTGCAGTTCAAAGAATTTGGAGTAATCGACGTTATTGAAGTTTTTCAGATACTTGAAGACTTGAATCATATCCCCTCGCAGGCGTCTTTTCTCCAGTGTAAAAAGATTGAGTCGCTTGAGTCGTTCCTCGTACGGTTGATCCCTTAAGATTGGAATCATCTTTATGGCGCGTCGTTGAATCCTTTCCAATAGATCAATGTCCTTTCTGTAATTAGGAGACCAGAACTGTACTGCATACTCGAGGTGCGGTCTTACCATGGAATTATACAAGGCTAGCATCACGTCTGGCGTTTTACACTCGAAGTTCCTCGCTATGAACCCGAGCATAGTGTTGGCTTTGTTGTAGGCTTTTTTACAGTGATTTGCGTGTTTCAGGTCACTGCTGATAGTGACTCCAAGATCCTTTTCCTCCTGCATTGCTTGCTGAGGTTTCCCATTCATGATGTATGTGTGGTTACTATTTCTGGGCCCAATGTGCATGACTTTGCATTTGTCAACATTAAAGGACATTTGCCATTTTTCTGACCATTCGATAATGTGATTGAGGTCTTTCTGAATGATTTCGCAGTCGGTCTTTGTGAGGGCCTTTCCACCCACCTTGGTGTCATCAGCAAATTTCGATATTGTTGATTTCAATCCTGATTCGAGGTCGTTGATATATATGATGAGGAGAATGGGTCCCAGCACTGACCCTTGAGGCACTCCACTAGTGACTGGAAGCCAATCAGAAGGCTGCCCGTTTAGTAGTACTCGTTGTTTTCTGCCGGTGAGCCAATCTCTTATCCACGCGATCAGATTGGTTCCAATGCCCGCCGAGTGCAGTTTCTTAAGGAGTCGCTCGTGCGGTACCTTGTCGAAGGCTTTCTGAAAGTCCAGGTATATAACATCACTGGGGCTGTGGGCATCCCAGTTATTATATATACCTTGGCAAAAGTCTAATAAATTTGTTAGGCATGAGCGCTTGTTTCTGAAGCCATGCTGGGTGTCGGAGTTTACATTATTGTCTTCTAGAAATTTGACAAGTTTGTCTCTAATAATCTTTTCGAGTATTTTTCCTGTCACTGATGTCAAACTTATGGGCCTGTAGTTAATTTCAACGCTTTTGTCTCCTTTTTTGAAAATCGGTGTTACGTTCGCCATCTTCCAGTCTTCCGGGACCTTTTTCAATTTACCAGACTGGTTGAATATGTTAGTGAGTGGCTGAGTGAGTGAACGAATCCTCCACCACTTCTATAAGCCTGTTACCCTCTTGGTCTCCAGTCATCAGTCCCCAGTCGATGTTAGAACAATTAAACTCCCCAATTATTATTGCTTCTTTGCTTTGTGTTAAAGAGTGAAGCTCTTCGTACAAGGCAGCGTCGTCTGCTGCCTGTTGTTTTGGAGGCCTGTACGCGGTCGCAAGTGTTAGTTTCTTATTATTCGCGGTTATTTCCACATAGACGGAGTCGTAATTCTCTGCGTCCTGTTTGTCTATTTTTATGGCAGGGAGCGTACTTTTTACGTAGCAAATTACTCCTCCTCCTTTCTTGTGCAATCAATTTTTTTGGAAGCTTTCGTACCCGGGAAATGACAGTTCAGATACTAGATGTGCAGAGTTGGCCCAAGTCTCTGTGATGGCTACCACATCTGGTTTCTCAGTTGCAATATACGCCCTAATTTCGTCCTTTTTGGGTAATAGACTGCGTGCATTTGTGTACAAAATGGAAATGTGACTCCTGGTTTGGCCGCGTCGTGTTGAATGAGTTCGCTTGTCGGGGGCGTCGTTTGTTACACAGTTTCTTGCAAGCCGCATCGACGCTACGGTTCGGTTGATCAAGGGTTGCCTTTGCCCTCGCCTGCAGTTTTTTTTAATAGCTTTTCGTGAAACTTTCAACTGCCTCGTTCAAGAGCCTTCCAAGCCGCGCCGAACCAACATTGTTCAGGTGGAGTCCGTCCTCCCAAAACAAATCTGGGCGCTGATTGAAATGATGCCACGCATTCGTGAACGCTACGCCTTCATCGTTACACAACTGCTTTAGACTAGTGTTGACGCCGTACGCTTTACTGTTAAATCCGGCGAACGTATTGACTCTCGGTAGAATTCCAGAGACGATGATGTGAGGGGACTTGGTCTTTTGCTAACAGGTCCTGAGATTGAGTTGACTGAAGGTCGTTAGTTCCCGCATGGATCAGATACACTGTGTCGTCCTTCGCATTTACTGAAACTGCATCGACAGCTGATTCAATATCGTCCAGTTTGGCTCCGGGGATACAGAAACGCTGCCGTGTCAATGTATTCCTACCGCAAAACTCCGTAAGTTGGCCTCTCACCAGACTGTCGTCAACTAAGTTGACTCTAGTAGTCAGTTTGCCCATGCCAGGAAAAAGCGTCTGGTTCGTACAAGCGACAGCTGGGAGAATGGTCTTGTGGTTTCTTTTGGCAGGGGGCAGGCAGGAGGAGGAGAGTAAGAGGAAAAAGTAATAGAGAAACAGAAACATGGAAACATGGACTAGCAGGCAGCAGAAAGCCTGTTGGCTCATTACTAGGCTGCCTGCGTTCAGTGATTCAATCAATCCGTTTGCCATAGGAGTGGCTTGCAGGGAAGGATTAAAGCACTTGTGTATCTACTCTTGGGAGCGTTCAGTTCACTCCCGATGCAGCAAAGTGGCGATCCATGCGTTTCTTGAAGGAGTTGATGGTCTCTGCGCTAACCACTTCAGCAGGAAGGCTGTTCCAGTGGCGGACAACTCTATTCGAGAAATAACTCCTGCCGATGTCGGTATTGCATCGCCTTGCTTGAATTGTTTTTCCGTTGTTTCTTGTTCTCAGGTTGGTTTGTAGCGTGAAGAGTTTGGAGTGATCAACGTTGCTGAGCTTGTTCAGGTACTTAAAGACTTGTATCATGTCTCCCCGCAGGCGTCTCTTTTCCAACGTGAAGAGGTTGAGTCGCTCGAGTCGCTCTTCATAGGGCTTCGTCCTCAGTGATGGTATCATCTTTGTGGCGCGGCGCTGTACTCTCTCAAGTAATTCAATGTCTTTCCTGTAATTAGGAGACCAGAATTGCACGGCGTATTCCAGGTGGGGCCTTACCAGCGAAGGAGAGAAAGGGGGAAGAGGAAGATGAAGGATGGGGAGGAGGAAGAGAGGAAAAGAAGAAGAGGAGGAGGAGGGTAAGAGGAAGAAATATGAGAGGAGGAGAGGGAAAGGAAGAGGGAGATGAAGTATAAGGAAGAGAAAAAAGAGTAACCAGAGAAGATAGGAAGGAGGAAGGGAAGGAGGAGGAAGAGTAAGAGAAGAAAGGAGAAAGGGAAGGAAGGAGGAAGAGAAGGAACAAGCAGAAGGGAAGGAGGAAGAAAATGAAAGAGAAGAAGAAGTAGTAAGAAAAGAGAGAAGGAAAGGAAAGGAAGGGAAGGAAGAATCAGAGTAAGGTAAGAAAGAGGAAGGAGATAAAGAAACAAATAAAGAAGAGAAGGAGGAGGCGGAGGAGGAGGAGGAGGAGGAGGAGGAGGAGGAGGAGGAAGAGGAGGAGGAGGAGGAGAAGAGAGAGACGTAAGATGGAAAACAGAGAAAGGTGATGACCAGAAACAATGAAACGAAGAGGAGGAGCAAGTAAAAGGCGATAAAAGAGGAGAGGGACATGGAAGGAGGGGAGAAGGCGTGTAAGAGAGGAGTTACAATAAAACGAGAAAGACACCAACACATAAATTTAATAGAGGGAAGGGAAGGAGGAGGAGGGAGAGAGGAAAGATGAAGGGAAGAAAGGAGAAAGAGGAGGAAGAAGGAAGACGGGAAGGGAGGAGGAAGGGAAGGAACAAGCAGAAGGGAAGGAGGAAGGAAAGGAGGAGGAGGAGGAAGGGAAGGAGGAGGAGGAAGGAAAGGAAGGAAGGAACGAAATCAAAAGTAAAAAAGGAAAGGTAACAGAGGAAGGAGGAGGGAGAAAGTAAAGATGAAGAGAAGAAAGGAGAAAGAGGAGGAAGAAGGAAGAAGGGAACAAGCAGAAGGAAGGAGGAAGGGAAGGAGGAGGAGGAGGAAGGGAAGGAAGGAAGGAAGGAAATGAAAAGCAAAAAGGAAAGGTGAAAGACGAAACGGTAGACACGTGAATATATATGAAGTTCAATGGTAAAGTTGGAGGCACATACACTATAGCTGCGCGTGGCCTCGGTGCTCATCTCCGTCACACCAACCCTTGAACCCTGAATAACGACTATGCAGCCAGGCACGCTAACCACTTTATCACGGAGGCGTATACAGTGATCCTAGTCTCGTATACTGAATTAGAGTTACATCTAGAGCAGTGTGTATTTAAGGATACATAGGAATACATAAGAATATACAAGAATAAGACAAGAATGTACAAGGACACACAAGAATAGGACAAGGATAAGACAAGGATACATAAGAATATATACGAATAAGACGGGAATATACACGGATACACACGAATAGGACAAGGATAAGACAAGGATACATAAGAATCTACACGAATAAGACGGGAATATACACGGATACACAAGAATAGGACAAGGATAAGACAAGGATACATAAGAATACACAAGAATAAGACAAGAACATACAACACTAAGATACCAAAGGAAACGCAAGGATAATAAACAGCAATCAGTCAAGGCTGTCCTCATAAGGCAAGTTCCTCACCCCTTGAATCATTTATGTCATCCTCCTCTGTACAGATGTTAGTATCCGTACAGAGGAGGGTGACATAAATGATTCAAGGGGTGAGGAACTTGCCTCTGTAGAGATGTTAGTATCTGTACAGAGGAGGATGACAAATTATTGAAGGGGTGAGAAACTTGCCTTTTGAGGATAGACTGAAGCATTTAATCTACACTCTCTAGGAAGGCGAAGGTTGCGAGGAGACTTGATCGAGGTTTATAAATGGATGAAGGGCTTTAATAAAGGGGATGTCAATAGGGTTTTGGTTGTAAAAGAGGCAGGTAGGACACGTAGCAACGGTTTTAAGCTAGATAAATTGATTCAACAAAGACATTGGAAAGAATTGGTTTACCAGTAGAGTGGTGGATGAGTGAAACAGGCTTGGCAGCCATGTTGTGGGTGCCAACACCATAGATACATTCAAGAAGATGTTGAATATTGGATAGTGAGGTAAGGTGGGGTTAGAATTACAGGAGCTGCTTTGTATAGGCCAACCGGCCTCTTGCAGACTCCTTACGTTCTTATGTTCTTATGAAACATGCACACTTCTAGTTGAGAGAGAAAACAGTTTTAAAGCCATATGAAAATGAATGATCACCTATATCTACCTTTCTTCGTCTATTTATCCTCAAGAAACAATTATATCGGTTTAGGGAATAAGTAAACACACATACTCTGACACTTGAGCGAGAGAGGAGGCAGGTCACGCCCAGTTCTGAAGCCAAGCAAAAAAGAACCGATCACCACATATTATAGTTGTTATGTTATATTACTGAGTTATAGAAAGGAAACAAGAACAGAAAGAATGGCAAGGTGGCGGAGTGGAAGCAAAGCGCACGTATTCTTCTACTTAAGAGAAAGGAGGAAAGAGTCACGTAGAGTTCTGAAGGTGAAACAAAGAAACGATCACCACATGTAATAGAGATGTTGTTATGTTACAGAGTTCTAGTAGAAAGGGAGCGAGAGGGGGAGGAATGGCAAGGGGACTGAGTGGAAGGGAAACACATGTATTCTTCTACTTGAGAGAGAGAAGAGAGGAAAGAAAGTCACGTATAGTTCTGAAGATAACACAAAGAAACAATCACCACATGTTATAGAGTTGCCATAGCTGTTTTAGAGTTATATAGAATGGGAACGACAGGAGGAGGAATGGCAAGGTGACGGAGTGGAAGCGAAACACATGTATTCTTCTACTTGAGAGAGAGAAGAGGAAGGTCATGTACAGTTCTGAAGCCAAACGAAAAAGAAACAATCACAACATGTTTTAGAATTGTTGTTATGGATATGCTATGTTATTTAAAGAGAGGTTACGAGAGGATGAGGAATGGTATGATGGCAGGGTAGAAGCAGAACACACGCATTTTTTTACTCGAGAGAGAAGTGAAAAGGCGAAGAATGCCGCGTACAGCTCAGAGCTAAACGAAAAGAAACGGTCACTGCATACTATAGGAGTTGTTATATTTAGGTTATGGTAAAATTGACCTCTCTTTGGCCTTTCATTCTTCTCTCTGTACAGGATCAGCGTTTAGTGAGCCTTTTGTTTACTTGTCCTTGCCCTTAAGTTGTTTCCTGTACGGTAAAAAATAGGAGTTATAGAAGAGGTACGATAAAGAGGCATGGCAAGGAGGCGAAGTGGAAAGGACATTATCTGCGTTTTCTTTTCTTTTTCCTTTAAACTTTTCCTCCTCGATCGCCATCCTCTTTTCCCCTACGTTCGTCTTCTTTCCTCTTGGTTTCTTCTGCGTATTCTTTTCCTTTATTTTCCGTGTATCTTTTCCTGCGTCTCGTGTTAACAGCATTACTGGTTCTGATGGGGCAGTATCGACCGACGAAGGCGATGGAGAGGAGAGGAACGGTGCTGACGGGAGGTTGGCTCACTGTGTGGGGTCCAATTCTCTACCATTTCGAGGCTGACACACCCACACCCAACCCCAGACCGAGACACGCACATTGGATAAGGCTTTCGTAGAGGTTGTTTTAGTCTCTCTCTCTCTCTCTCTCTCTCTCTCTCTCTCTCTCTCTCTCTCTCTCTCTCTCTCTCTCTCTCTCTCTCTCTCTCTCTCTCTCTCTCTCTCTCTCTCTCTCTCTCTCTCTCTCTCTCTCTCTCTCTCTCTCTCTTCTCTTCTCTTCTCTTCTCTTCTCTTCTCTTCTCTTCCTTCCTTCCTTCCTTCCTTCCTTCGCGCTTCTGCGCTCCTGCCTAACGAATTTATTAGACTTCTTCCAAGGTATATATAAGAACTGGAATGCCCACATACCCAGTGATGTTATATACCTGGACTTTCAGAAAGTCTTCAACAAGGTACCGCACGAGCGACTCCTTCAGAAACTGCAATCGGCAGCCTTCCGATTGGCTTCCAGTCACTAGTGGAGTGCCTCAAGGGTCAGTGCTGGGTCCCATTCTCTTCATCATATATATCAACGACCTCGAATCAGGATTGAAATCAACAATATCGAAATTTGCTGATGACACCAAGGTGGGTGGAAAGGCCCTCACAAAGACCGACTGCGAAATCATTCAGAAAGACCTCAATCACATTATCGAGTGATCGGAAAAATGGCAATGCAAAGTCATGCACATTGGGTCCAGAAATAGTAACCACACATACATCATGAATGGGAAACCTCTGCAAGCGATGCAGGAGGAAAAGGATCTTGGAGTCACTATCAGCAGCGACCTGAAACACGCAAATCACTGTAAAAAAGCCTACAACAAAGCCAACACTATGCTCGGGTTCATAGCAAGGAACTTCGTGTGTAAAACGCCAGACGTGATGCAATCCTTGTATAATTCCATGGTAAGACCGCACCTCGAGTATGCAGTACAGTTCTGGTCTCCTAATTACAGAAAGGACATTGATTTACTGGAAAGAATTC
>NW_026110711.1:5000-15000 GCF_024679095.1 Eriocheir sinensis
CTTTTTTTATCTTTTTATCTTCTCATGAACCTTTTTTCCTCTCTCTCTCTCTCTCTCTCTCTCTCTCTCTCTCTCTCTCTCTCTCTCTCTCTCTCTCTCTCTCTCTGTGCGTTACTGTCTCCCTGTGATTGTCTGATATGTAATTCTATGTAATTCTCTCTCTCTCTCTCTCTCTCTCTCTCTCTCTCTCTCTCTCTCTCTCTCTCTCTCTCTCTCTCTCTCTCTCTCTCTCCCTGTGTGTGTCTGATATGTAATTCTGTGTAATTCTATGTAATTCTCTCTCTCTCTCTCTCTCTCTCTCTCTGATATGTAATTCTATGTAGTTCTATGTAATTCTCTCTCTCTGTGCGTTACTGTCTCCCTGTGATTGTCTGATATGTAATTCTATGTAATTCTATGTAATTCTCTCTCTCTCTCTCTCTCTCTCTCTCTCTCTCTCTCTCTCTCTCTCTCTCTCTCTCTCTCTCTCTCTCTCTCTCTCTCTCTCTCTCTCTCTCATGCGTACTGTCTCCTGTGATTGTCTGATATGTAATTCTATGTAATTTCTCTCTCTCTCTCTCTGTCTGTGCGTTACTGTCTCCCTGTTATTGTCTGATATGTAATTCTATGTATTTCTCTCTCTCTCTCTCTCTCTCTCTCTCTGTGCGTTACTGTCTCCCTGTGATTGTCTGATATGTAATTCTATGTAATTCTATGTAATTCTCTGTGTGTGTGTGTGTGTGTGTGTGTGTGTGTGTGTGTGTGTGAAAGATAGATAAATAGATAGATAGATAGATAGATAGAGAGATAGAGAGAGAATTACATCGAATTACATAGAATTACATAGAAAATCAGACCACACAGACCCGGCATGGTCCAGACTAGACTTTCTTGAATGGCACTCGAGTCTGCTTTCAACTTGAGCATTTCCATGGTACTTTTATGACCCTGGTGGTAGTGAGCCTTCTTCTGTACCGTGAGCCTCTGAATCATTAGCACAGTCATTTACTAGCCTTTCAGTTTAGGCATTTCCAGGGGAACTTTTATGACCCTGGTGGTAGTCTGAGCCTTCTTCTGTACCGTGAGCCTAAAAGAACACTCATTAGAACACGTAATTTACTAGTCTTTCGTGGGAGTTTAGGGCATTTCCAGGGGTACTTTTATGACCCTGGTGGTAGTCTGAGCCTTCTTCTGTACCGTGAGCCTAAAAGAACACTCATTAGAACACGTCATTTACTAGTCTTTCGTGGGAGTTTAGGGCATTTCCAGGGGTAGTTTTATGACCCTGGTGGTAGTGTGACCCTTCCTCTGTACCGTGAACCTGAAGAACACGTAATATACTAGTCTTTCGTGGGAGTTTAGGGCATTTCCAGGGGTACTTTTATGACCCTGGTGGTAGTCTGACCCTTCTTCTGTACCGTGAGCCTTAAGAAACACACATTTGACAAGTCTTTCATAGGAGTATCGGGCATTTCCAGGGGTACTTTTATGACCCTGGTGGTAGTCTGACCCTTCCTCTGTACCGTGAACCTGAAGAAACACCTATTTGACAAGGCTTTCCTAGGAGGTGTGAGCATTTCAGGGGTAGTTTATGACCCTGGTGGTAGTTTGACCCTTCCTCTGTACCATGAACCTGAAGAACACCTATTTGACAAGGCTTTCCTAGGAGTTGTGAGCATTTCCAGGGTAGTTTTATGACCCTGGTGGTAGTTTGCCCCTTCCTCTGTACCGTGAACCTGAAGAAACACCTATTTGACAAGGCTTTCCTAGTCTTGTGGGCATTTCCAGGGGTAGTTTATGACCCTGGTGGTAGTCTGACCCTCTGTACCATGAACCTAAAGAAACACCTATTTGACAAGGCTTTCCTAGGAGGTGTGAGCATTTCCAGGGGTAGTTTTATGACCCTGGTGGTAGTTTGACCCTTCCTCTGTACCGTGAGCCTGAAGAAACACCTATTTGACAAGGCTTTCCTAGGAGGTGTGAGCATTTCCAGGGGTAGTTTAATGGCCCTGGTGGTAGTGTGACCCTTCCTCTGAACCGTGAGCCTGAAGAAACACCTATTTGACAAGGCTTTCCTAGGAGGTGTGAGCATTTCCAGGGGTAGTTTAATGACCCTGGTGGTAGTTTGCCCCTTCCTCTGTACCGTGAACCTGAAGAAACACCTATTTGACAAGGCTTTCCTAGGGGTTGTTTGATCATTTCCAGGTGTAGTTTTATGACCCTGGTGGTAGTGTGACCCTTCCTCTGTACCGTGAACCTGAAGAAACACCTATTTGACAAGGCTTTCCTAGGAGTCGTGAGCATTTCCAGGGGTAGTTTTATGACCCTGGTGGTAGTGTGACCCTTCCTCTGAACCGTGAGCCTGAAGAAACACCTATTTGACAAGGCTTTCCTAGGAGGTGTGAGCATTTCCAGGGGTAGTTTTATGACCCTGGTGGTAGTTTGACCCTTCCTCTGAACCGTGAGCCTGAAGAAACACATATTTGACAAGGGTTTCGTGAGAGCTGTGGGCATTTCCAGGGGTAGTTTTAGGATCCTAGTGGTAGTTTGACCCTTCCTCTGTACCGTGAGCCTGAAGAAACACCTATTTGACAAGGCTTTCCTAGGAGGTGTGAGCATTTCCAGGGGTAGTTTAATGGCCCTGGTGGTAGTGTGACCCTTCCTCTGTACCGTGAGCCTGAAGAAACACCTATTTGACAAGGCTTTCGTGGGAGCTGTGAGCATTTCCAGGGGTAGTTTTATGACCCTGGTGGTAGTTTGACACTTCCTATGTAACATGAACCTTAATAAACACCTATTTGACAATGCTTTACTATTAGGTGTGGGCATTTAAAGGAGTAGTTTTATGACACTGGTGGTAGTTTGACCTTCCTCTGTACCCTGAACCTGAAGAAACACCTATTTGACAAGGCTTTCCTAGGAGGTGTGAGCATTTCCAGGGTAGTTTTATGACCCTGGTGGTAGTTTGACCTTCCTCTGTACCATGAACCTGAAGAAACACCTATTTGACAAGGCTTTCCTAGGAGGTGTGAGCATTTCCAGGGGTAGTTTTATGAACCTGGTGGTAGTTTGACCCTTCCTCTGTACCATGAACCTGAAGAAACACCTATTTGACAAGGCTTTCCTAGGAGGTGTGAGCATTTCCAGGAGTAGTTTTATGACCCTGGTGGTAGTTTGACCCTTCCTCTGTACCATGAACCTGAAGAAACACCTATTTGACAAGGCTTTCCTAGGAGGTGTGAGCATTTCCAGGGGTAGTTTTATGACCCTGGTGGTAGTGTGACCCCTCCTCTGTACCCTGAACCTGAAGAAACACCTATTTGACAAGGCTTTCCTAGGAGGTGTGAGCATTTCCAGGGGTAGTTTTATGACCCTGGTGGTAGTGTGACCCTTCCTCTGTACCATGAACCTGAAGAAACACCTATTTGACAAGGCTTTCCTAGGAGGTGTGAGCATTTCCAGGTGTAGTTTTATGACCCTGGTGGTAGTTTGACCCTTCCTCTGTACCATGAACCTGAAGAAACACCTATTTGACAAGGCTTTCCTAGGAGGTGTGAGCATTTCCATGGGTAGTTTAATGGCCATGGTGGTAGTGTGACCCTTCCTCTGTACCATGAACCTTAAGAAACACCTATTTGACAAGGCTTTCCTAGGAGCTGTGAGCATTTCCAGGGGTAGTTTTATGACCCTGGTGGTAGTTTGAGCCTTCCTCTGTACCATGAACCTGAAGAAACACCTATTTGACAAGGCTTTCCTAGGAGTTGTGGGCATTTCCAGGTGTAGTTTTATGACCCTGGTGGTAGTTTGACCCTTCCTCTGTACCATGAACCTGAAGAAACACCTATTTGACAAGGCTTTCCTAGGAGGTGTGAGCATTTCCAGGGGTAGTTTTATGACCCTGGTGGTAGTTTGACCCTTCCTCTGTACCGTGAACCTGAAGAAACACCTATTTGACAAGGCTTTCCTAGGAGTTGTGGGCATTTCAGGGTAGTTTTATGACCCTGGTGGTAGTTTGACCCTTCCTCTGTACCATGAACCTGAAGAAACACCTATTTGACAAGGCTTTCCTAGGAGGTGTGAGCATTTCCAGGGGTAGTTTTATGACCCTGGTGGTAGTTTGACCCTTCCTCTGTACCATGAACCTGAAGAAACACCTATTTGACAAGGCTTTCCTAGGAGGTGTGAGCATTTCCAGGAGTAGTTTTATGACCCTGGTGGTAGTTTGACCCTTCCTCTGTACCATGAACCTGAAGAAACACCTATTTGACAAGGCTTTCCTAGGAGGTGTGAGCATTTCCAGGTGTAGTTTTATGACCCTGGTGGTAGTTTGACCCTTCCTCTGTACCATGAACCTGAAGAAACACCTATTTGACAAGGCTTTCCTAGGAGTTGTGGGCATTTCCAGGGGTAGTTTTATGACCCTGGTGGTCGTTTGACCCTTCCTCTGTACCATGAACCTGAAGAAACACCTATTTGACAAGGCTTTCCTAGGAGGTGTGAGCATTTCCAGGAGTAGTTTTATGACCCTGGTGGTAGTTTGACCCTTCCTCTGTACCATGAACCTGAAGAAACACCTATTTGACAAGGCTTTCCTAGGAGGTGTGAGCATTTCCAGGAGTAGTTTTATGACCCTGGTGGTAGTTTGACCCTTCCTCTGTACCATGAACCTGAAGAAACACCTATTTGACAAGGCTTTCCTAGGAGGTGTGAGCATTTCCAGGAGTAGTTTTATGACCCTGGTAGTTTGACCCTTCCTCTGTACCATGAACCTGAAGAAACACCTATTTGACAAGGCTTTCCTAGGAGGTGTGAGCATTCCAGGAGTAATTTTATGACCCTGGTGGTAGTTTGACCCTTCCTCTGTACCATGAACCTGAAGAAACACCTATTTGACAAGGCTTTCCTAGGAGGTGTGAGCATTTCCAGGGGTAGTTTTATGACCCTGGTGGTAGTTTGACCCTTCCTCTGTACCATGAACCTGAAGAAACACCTATTTGACAAGGCTTTCCTAGGAGGTGTGAGCATTTCCAGGGGTAGTTTTATGACCCTGGTGGTAGTTTGACCCTTCCTCTGTACCATGAACCTGAAGAAACACCTATTTGACAAGGCTTTCCTAGGAGGTGTGAGCATTTCCAGGTTAAGTATTATGACCCTGGTGGTAGTTTGACCCTTCCTCTGTACCATGAACCTGAAGAAACACCTATTTGACAAGGCTTTCCTAGGAGGTGTGAGCATTTCCAGGGGTAGTTTTATGACCCTGGTGGTAGTTTGACCCTTCCTCTGTACCATGAACCTGAAGAAACACCTATTTGACAAGGCTTTCCTAGGAGGTGTGAGCATTTCCAGGGGTAGTTTTATGACCCTGGTGGTAGTTTGACCCTTCCTCTGTACCATGAACCTGAAGAAACACCTATTTGACAAGGCTTTCCTAGGAGGTGTGAGCATTTCCAGGGTAGTTTTATGACCCTGGTGGTAGTTTGACCTTCCTCTGTACCCTGAACCTGAAGAAACACCTATTTGACAAGGCTTTCCTAGGAGTTGTGATAATTTGAAGTGGTAGTTTTATGACCCTGGTGGTATTTTGACACTTCCTCTGTACCATGAACCTGAAGAAACACCTATTTGACAAGGCTTTCCTAGGAGGTGTGAGCATTTCCAGGGGTAGTTTTATGACCCTGGTGGTAGTTTGACCCTTCCTCTGTACCATGAACCTGAAGAAACACCTATTTGACAAGGCTTTCCTAGGAGGTGTGAGCATTTCCAGGGTAGTTTTATGACCCTGGTGGTAGTTTGACCCTTCCTCTGTACCGTGAACCTGAAGAAACACCTATTTGACAAGGCTTTCCTAGGAGGTGTGAGCATTTCCAGGGGTAGTTTTATGACCCTGGTGGTAGTTTGACCCTTCCTCTGTACCATGAACCTGAAGAAACACCTATTTGACAAGGCTTTCCTAGGAGGTGTGGGCATTTCCAGGGGTAGTTTTATGACCCTGGTGGTAGTTTGACCCTTCCTCTGTACCATGAACCTGAAGAAACACCTATTTGACAAGGCTTTCGTAGGAGTTGTGGGCATTTCCAGGGGTAGTTTTATGACCCTGGTGGTAGTTTGACCCTTCCTCTGTACCATGAACCTGAAGAAACACCTATTTGACAAGGCTTTCCTAGGAGGTGTGAGCATTTCCAGGAGTAGTTTTATGACCCTGGTGGTAGTTTGACCCTTCCTCTGTACCATGAACCTGAAGAAACACCTATTTGACAAGGCTTTCCTAGGAGGTGTGAGCATTTCCAGGGTAGTAGTTTATGACCCTGGTGGTAGTTTGACCCTTCCTCTGTACCATGAACCTGAAGAAACACCTATTTGACAAGGCTTTCCTAGGAGGTGTGAGCATTTCCAGGGGTAGTTTTATGACCCTGGTGGTAGTTTGACCCTTCCTCTGTACCATGAACCTGAAGAAACACCTATTTGACAAGGCTTTCCTAGGAGGTGTGAGCATTTCCAGGGGGAGTTTTATGACCCTGGTGGTAGTTTGACCCTTCCTCTGTACCGTGAACCTGAAGAAACACCTATTTGACAAGGCTTTCCTAGGAGGTGTGAGCATTTCCAGGAGTAGTTTTATGACCCTGGTGGTAGTTTGACCCTTCCTCTGTACCATGAACCTGAAGAAACACCTATTTGACAAGGCTTTCCTAGGAGGTGTGAGGATTTCCAGGGTAGTTTTATGACCCTGGTGGTAGTTTGACCCTTCCTCTGTACCATGAACCTGAAGAAACACCTATTTGACAAGGCTTTCCTAGGAGGTGTGAGCATTTCCAGGAGTAGTTTTATGACCCTGGTGGTAGTTTGACCTTCCTCTGTACCATGAACCTGAAGAAACACCTATTTGACAAGGCTTTCCTAGGAGGTGTGAGCATTTCCAGGGGTAGTTTATGACCCTGGTGGTAGTTTGACCCTCCTCTGTAACTTGATCCTTAAGAAACACCTATTTGACAAGGCTTTCCTAGGAGGTGTGAGCATTTCCAGGGGTAGTTTAATGACCCTGGTGGTAGTTTGACCCTTCCTCTGAACTGTGAGCCTGAAGAAACACCTATTTGACAAGGCTTTCCTAGGAGGTGTGAGCATTTCCAGGGGTAGTTTAATGACCCTGGTGGTAGTTTGACCCTTCCTCTGTACCATGAGCCTGAAGAAACACCTATTTGACAAGGCTTTCCTAGGAGTTGTGAGCATTTCCAGGAGTAGTTTTATGACCCTGGTGGTAGTTTGACCCTTCCTCTGTACCATGAACCTGAAGAAACACCTATTTGACAAGGCTTTCCTAGGAGTTGTGAGCATTTCCAGGAGTAGTTTTATGACCCTGGTGGTAGTTTGACCCTTCCTCTGTACCATGAACCTGAAGAAACACCTATTTGACAAGGCTTTCCTAGGAGATGTGAGCATTTCCAGGGGTAGTTTTATGACCCTGGTGGTAGTTTGACCCTTCCTCTGTACCATGAACCTGAAGAAACACCTATTTGACAAGGCTTTCCTAGGAGTTGTGAGCATTTCCAGGGGTAGTTTTATGACCCTGGTGGTAGTTTGACCCTTCCTCTGTACCATGAACCTGAAGAAACACCTATTTGACAAGGCTTTCCTAGGAGTTGTGAGCATTTCCAGGGGTAGTTTTATGACCCTGGTGGTAGTTTGACCCTTCCTCTGTACCATGAACCTGAAGAAACACCTATTTGACAAGGCTTTCCTAGGAGTTGTGAGCATTTCCAGGGGTAGTTTTATGACCCTGGTGGTAGTGTGACCCTTCCTCTGTACCATGAACCTGAAGAAACACCTATTTGACAAGGCTTTCCTAGGAGGTGTGAGCATTTCCAGGGGTAGTTTTATGACCCTGGTGGTAGTTTGACCCTTCCTCTGTACCGTGAACCTGAAGAAACACCTATTTGACAAGGCTTTCCTAGGAGTTGTGGGCATTTCCAGGAGTAGTTTTATGACCCTGGTGGTAGTTTGACCCTTCCTCTGTACCATGAACCTGAAGAAACACCTATTTGACAAGGCTTTCCTAGGAGATGGGCATTTCCAGGGGTAGTTTTATGACCCTGGTGGTAGTTTGACCCTTCCTCTGTACCATGAACCTGAAGAAACACCTATTTGACAAGGCTTTCCTAGGAGGTGTGAGCATTTCCAGGAGTAGTTTTATGACCCTGGTGGTAGTTTGACCCTTCCTCTGTACCATGAACCTGAAGAAACACCTATTTGACAAGGCTTTCCTAGGAGGTGTGAGCATTTCCAGGAGTAGTTTTATGACCCTGGTGGTAGTTTGACCCTTCCTCTGTACCATGAACCTGAAGAAACACCTATTTGACAAGGCTTTCCTAGGAGGTGTGAGCATTTCCAGGAGTAGTTTTATGACCCTGGTGGTAGTTTGACCCTTCCTCTGTACCATGAACCTGAAGAAACACCTATTTGACAAGGCTTTCCTAGGAGGTGTGAGCATTTCCAGGAGTAGTTTTATGACCCTGGTGGTAGTTTGACCCTTCCTCTGTACCATGAACCTGAAGAAACACCTATTTGACAAGGCTTTCCTAGGAGGTGTGAGCATTTCCAGGAGTAGTTTTATGACCCTGGTGGTAGTTTGACCCTTCCTCTGTACCATGAACCTGAAGAAACACCTATTTGACAAGGCTTTCCTAGGAGGTGTGAGCATTTCCAGGAGTAGTTTTATGACCCTGGTGGTAGTTTGACCCTTCCTCTGTACCATGAACCTGAAGAAACACCTATTTGACAAGGCTTTCCTAGGAGGTGTGAGCATTTCCAGGAGTAGTTTTATGACCCTGGTGGTAGTTTGACCCTTCCTCTGTACCATGAACCTGAAGAAACACCTATTTGACAAGGCTTTCCTAGGAGTTGTGAGCATTTCCAGGAGTAGTTTTATGACCCTGGTGGTAGTTTGACCCTTCTTCTGTACCATGAACCTGAAGAAACACCTATTTGACAAGGCTTTCGTAGGAGTTGTGGGCATTTCCAGGTGTAGTTTTATGACCCTGGTGGTAGTTTGACCCTTCCTCTGTACCATGAACCTGAAGAAACACCTATTTGACAAGGCTTTCCTAGAAGGTGTGAGCATTTCCAGGGGTAGTTTTATGACCCTGGTGGTAGTGTGACCCCTCCTCTGTACCGTGAACCTGAAGAAACACCTATTTGACAAGGCTTTCCTAGGAGGTGTGAGCATTTCCAGGGGTAGTTTATGACCCTGGTGGTAGTTTGACCCTTCATTTTTACCTTGAACCTGAAGAAAGACCTATTTGAAAATGCTTTACTAGGAGTTGTGTGCATTTCCAGGGGTAGTTTTATGACCCTGGTGGTAGTTTGACCCTTCCTCTGTACCATGAACCTGAAGAAACACCTATTTGACAAGGCTTTCCTAGGAGTTGTGGGCATTTCCAGGAGTAGTTTTATGACCCTGGTGGTAGTTTGACCCTTCCTCTGTACCATGAACCTGAAGAAACACCTATTTGACAAGGCTTTCCTAGGAGGTGTGAGCATTTCCAGTAGTTTTATGACCCTGGTGGTAGTTTGACCCTTCCTCTGTACCATGAACCTGAAGAAACACCTATTTGACAAGGCTTTCCTAGGAGGTGTGAGCATTTCCAGGAGTAGTTTTATGACCCTGGTGGTAGTTTGACCCTTCCTCTGCACCATGAACCTGAAGAAACACCTATTTGACAAGGCTTTCCTAGGAGGTGTGAGCATTTCCAGGAGTAGTTTTATGACCCTGGTGGTAGTTTGACCCTTCCTCTGTACCATGAACCTGAAGAAACACCTATTTGACAAGGCTTTCCTAGGAGGTGTGAGCATTTCCAGGAGTAGTTTTATGACCCTGGTGGTAGTTTGCCCCTTCCTCTGTACCATGAACCTGAAGAAACACCTATTTGACAAGGCTTTCCTAGGAGGTGTGAGCATTTCCAGGAGTAGTTTTATGACCCTGGTGGTAGTTTGACCCTTCCTCTGTACCATGAACCTGAAGAAACACCTA
>NW_026110711.1:17500-67500 GCF_024679095.1 Eriocheir sinensis
ATATATTTTGACTTTGTGGGAGATATGTCTCTCTCTCATCTCTCTCTTTAAACATGGGGAGCCAATATATTTTGACTTTGTGGGAGATATGTCTCTCTCTATCTCTCTTTAAACATGGGTAGCCAATATATTTTGACTTTGGGAGATATGTCTCTCTCTCTCTCTCTTTAAACATGGGGAGCCAATATATTTTGACTTTGTGGGAGATATGTCTCTCTCTCTCTCTCTCTTTAAACATGGGGAGCCAATATATTTTGACTTTGTGGGAGATATGTCTCTCTCTCATCTCTCTCTTTAAACATGGGGAGCCAATATATTTTGACTTTGTGGGAGATATGTCTCTCTCTCATCTCTCTCTCTCTCTTTAAACATGGGGAGCCAATATATTTTGACTTTGTGGGAGATATGTCTCTCTCTCTCTCTCCCTTTAAACATGGGGAGCCAATATATTTTGACTTTGTGGGAGATATCTCTCTCTCTCTTTTCATATCTTACTTAACTTTCTAAGGTGGACTTACTTAATAATATCTAATAGGAATTAAAGAAAAAAAAATCAGATTCCAATACCAGCAAAGTTTAATCAGCCCTTAAGAACACAATAGCTCATAACATCATCTCTTCCTCTTATTATTATTTTTATTATTTTTCACTAGACAGGAATAAGAAACAAACAAACAACAAAGGCTCCAGCACATCACTAACTATGTCTGTTCTTTCCTTCCTCTCTCTCTATACAAGGGAAGAACAGGAGCAGGACATCAGGGGTATATCTTGCACTAATTCCAATGTTGTTTTCAGTCCATTGTCACAGTTCCCAAGGCCTGGAAATACACAACAGACTCCTTAATATTCTTAACAGGATATGGTACAACCACAGAGTTATAGACTAGAGGGTTCAACTCCAATCTCTCGCCACGGTGAGAGGTGAAGCCACTGCTCCTACCTGTGGTCGGCTGCCATAGGGTGACGGATTGGCGACCTTTCCGTTGTTCCACATGTATACACATAACCACTATTAGCAAGCCACCATTATGATATTTTGGAAAACTGAGCCGATCATCGTGTTCATGAGACATTGCTGCATATCATTATGGTAGTGTATAAACATTTTTGTTCATCTTTTTTGCCTCAATTACTTGTCATTCAGGAACTTTTTATTGTATTAGATTTTCGTTTACAGCTTCAAATTGAGCATGTTTTTCCGACGCAGATGGTATATGACTGTACCAATGTAACAATAGTCAGTGGGTAGAAAATGGACAAGAAAATAACAAGTCTATCTGACAGAGGGTCGCTGAGGCACTGCTGACCTGATAATAGCAGACATAACTATGTGAAAGTAAATTTCTCTCTGTCTCGCCATTCGTCACCCTAAGATGGCCGCCAGTTGCTTCAAAATCCAGGCTCTGGGAACCCTCTATGTATATAACTCTGTGGGTACAACTCCCTTCCCTATACATAGTGATAAACATTAGAGGTACAACATGCACTCATTCTGACATTTTGGGTCCATTTTCAGAGGCCTGGAAATACACAATAGACACCTTAATATTCTTAACAGGCTATGATACAACTCCCTTCCCTATACATAGAGATGAACATTAGAGAGGCACTCAGTATGATATTTTGGGTCCATTTTCAGAAGCTTGGAAATACAGTACACAAGATTTCTTAAGCTTATGGACGGCGGAAACCCTAAAACCATGACCGGAAGACATGGTAGAGCCTCAAACAGTCAGCTGGAGGCAGTCTAGTACACCTTCCGAACCACTGCCTGTACAGAGAATCACCAGAGAAAAAGTTGGAAAGTTTTGTTTAGTGGGCGCAACATCTGTGGTCATGTGTCGGAGAGAGACAGAATGGGAAGGAATTATAGGAGAAGAGAACAGACCCCAGGAGACGGGACACAACCCCCGATTAATACCTGGTACCCATTCACTGCTGGGTGGACAGGGGCGTAGGGTATCGGAAAAGCCGCCCAAATTTTTCCACTCCGCCTGGGAATCGACCCCGTGCTCTCTTGGTTGTGAGCTGAGTGTGCTAACCACTGCACCACGAAGCCCCCATCAGCTAAGAAGTCGCAGATTCCAGTCACTCTTCCAGACTTCCAAGCAGCATTTTTAAACATCTGGGCACCAACATTTGCCTGTTTGAAAAGCCTCCTCCTGTGTATGTGCCCAAGTGTGTATGTAGTGACCCTCTAAGTCTCTCCAAGTGTACAACAATATTCTGCACAATGGTAAATTCCATGACTAAAACAGGAAAAAACATATAACATCTCTTTTTATACAGAAGGTGGAATAGAATGGTTTTTCAAATGTTATATTGTTTCCATTGTAGGGTGAGGTGGACAACCCATAGTACTACTGGTGGGAAAATACTAATTAAAAATCTGTGTTTGCCCTAACAAGCAAAACAAAGAGTGCATAATACTCCTCAGGAAATGGCCTTCCTCTATCTCTTGAGCTTCCCCAGAGAATATTTTTTCTCCATAGGAAGTTTTGTTTTTTTCAACCCGGTAGCAGCGGGGATCATATTTCTTAATGGTCCCTCTAAGCGAGAAAAATGAGAAAAAATCACCCCTCACACAAACCATTTCATAATATATATCAAAACATTTGTGATCAGCTTATGTATCATCTATTTTTTTGGGTTTAAATCATGGCACAAGTTTGGCTCGTCGCTGCTCCACGGTAAAGCCACAAATTTGTCCCGTCGCTGCTACTGGGCTAATTGGTGTACGGCTGCTTGTGAGCAGCAGGGGGTCACACACGAGGTGTTCACGGCCCGTACAATTTTATAAATAAATTTCTTAAAAATCTGGCTTTGCACCAAGACTCAAACCCAAATGCCTAAAGTAATCCCAAGGCTGTGGGCTCCCTTTGAAGTATCAGTTTAGATTGTTTGGACTTCCAATTCTGCAAGTGATGACAGAGTTTTAACTTATAATTTTTAGGTGGTTTTCTATGCTTGTCAAATGTATCCAGCAGGCTTTACAATAACATTTTGCGTCCAGTAATAGCTGTACCCACATGTTTGTTTACGGGACTCCCACGAACACAGCACAACAATATCTTTCCATGCTAATATCCTTTCAGTATGATCCTGTTCACCATGGAAACCTTCACCAGCAAAGTCAAGACATATTCGCAATAACCACATAATTGAGTACTAGGATTTCTGGTTTGGGTCGGTCGTGTCCTTGAAGACCCCCGGCTAATATCTTTTCAGTATGATCCTGTTCACCATGGAAACCTTCACCAGCAAAGTCAAGACATTCACAATCACAACACATCACACAATCGAGCACTGGGAATTCTGGTTTGGGTCGGTCGTGTCCTTGAAAACCTCCGGGCGCTTCTTGCACTCCCCGATCCTCACAGTCAGGAAGTTGGCCGTCACATCCGTCAGGAAGATCTCATCCGCCAGCCAACGGCAGTTCCAGTAGCTCGGGTCGGGTGCCACCAGGACCTGCGGAAATGGGGTGATCCTTTCAGTAGAGTTTGAGGGAGTTTTAAGAGATTTCGTAAGCATTTCCAAGAGTCTCCTAAGTTACGGAAAGCTCCCAAGAGTTATCAGGGGTTCCAAAGAGCTCTCCCAGGTTACAGAAAGCTCCCAAGAGTTTCCGAGAGGCAGGGTTGGAAAAAATCATGATGTTCTAAAAAAAAAAATTAAAAAAATCGACTTAATTGATTTAAAGGAGATTTTTCTTATTTAAATCGATTTTTTTGATTGAAATGATTTTTTTTGCATAAACTTCTTTGTTTCCACTTTTTTTTTATGTGTTCGCCTATAGCACCGGTAGGCCTTCTTCAGGGGCCTGGTGGTCGGCCCCAGCCCGTCATGGTGCAGGCAATTTTTATAGTGACGCCATTTAATCTTGGCTCATGCTGCCCCCCGGAACTCATTCTTGATTTACTTGGGCGGTTTCCTCTAGAGCCCGGGTTGCTGGGTGGTCTTCAGGACAGCATGTGGGTAGTCTTAGGCCCCTCGCTGGTGACAGGAAAATCCCTGGTGGCAGCGTGAAGCCGCGTCCAGGGAGAATGCAAGGCCGAACGCTAGCTACTCAGCCTGATGGGGATAATTTCTTGTATTAAACTTGGCCAATGAAATCATAGTTTAATATACATTACCCAAGAGGAGTTTTTCACACAAAAGTCATAAGTAGGACTAATAGTTTATCTTTTTTATGATTTTGAATATTTTTCTTGTAAGAGACGGCAATGATTAACTGGTGCCTGACTTGTAAGAGATGGCAATGGTTAACTGGTGCCTGACTTGTAAGAGACGGCAATGATTAACTGGTGCCTGACTTGTAAGAGATGGCAATGATTAACTGGTGCCTGACTTGTAAGAGATGGCAATGATTAACTGGTGCCTGACTTGTAAGAGATGGCAATGATTAACTGGTGCCTGACTTGTAAGAGATGGCAATGATTAACTGGTGCCTGACTTGTAAGAGATGGCAATGATTCACTGGTGCCTGACTTGTAAGAGATGGCAATGATTAACTGGTGCCTGACTTGTAAGAGATGGCAATGATTAACTGGTGCCTGACTTGTAAGAGATGGCAATGATTAACTGGTGCCTGACTTGTAAGAGATGGCAATGATTAACTGGTGCCTGACTTGTAAGAGATGGCAATGATTAACTGGTGCCTGACTTGTAAGAGATGGCAATGATTAACTGGTGCCTGACTTGTAAGAGACGGCAATGATTAACTGGTGCCTGACTTGTAAGAGATGGCAATGATTAACTGGTGCCTGACTTGCTACAGGACCAATACAGGACCACTACAGGACAAGTAGATTTGATACTTTTCCTCTACAACTGATTCATATATATATATATATATATATATATATATATATATATATATATATATATATATATATATCTATATATATATATATATATATATATATATATATAAATTATTAAATATTTTACTCTTGATAAATCACTTAAATCATTTTAAATACAGTATATTTAATTTTGATTTAAATCATGATTTTTTTACTCTCATTTAAATCGATTTAAATCACTTGATTTAACCCTTTCATTGCTAAACGCTCACAGCAAGCATTAGGCGCACGCTGCGAGCGTGTTGGAACAGCACAGGGATGAAAGAGTTAAGATGCTGGTTAACTCTTGCATAAGGGATTTAGACAGCACAGGGATGAAAGAGTTAAGATGCTGGTTAACTCTTGCATAAGGGATTTAGACAGCACAGGGATGAAAGAGTGAAGATGCTGGTTAACTCTTGCATAAGGGATTTGGACAGCACAGGGATGAAAGAGTGAAGATGCTGGTGAACTCTTGCATAAGGGATTTGGACAGCACAGGGATGAAAGAGTGAAGATGCTGGTGAACTCTTGCATAAGGGATTTGGACAGCACAGGGATGAAAGAGTGAAGGTGCTGGTGAACTCTTGCATAAGGGATGTGACAGCATAGGGATGAAAGAGTGAAGATGCTGGTGAACTCTTGCATAAGGGATGTGACAGCATAGGAACCCAGACCCACCTCAAGTCCAGTGGGTCACCCCGCAGGTCTCGGGGCTGGGGCGGGGGCTCTCAGAAGCACTGTATGCCCCGCTGGTCAACGAAATCGGCACGCGGGTCACGGGGAAACCTGGTCAAAGGGGAGACTTGTTAATATTGCTTTGTTGAAAGTTCAGTTATAAAAGTAAATAGAAATACATGGAAAATAAGGAGTCAAAAGATGGATGAGAAGAGGAAGGAGGAGGAGGAGGAGGAGGAGGAGGAGGAGGATTAGGAATAAGAACAAAAAAAAAAAAATGAGGAAAATAAGGAGAAGGAAGAGAAATAAAACAGGAGAGAAAAAGGAGGAAGAAGAGGAAGAGAGGAAATAGTGGATAATGAAGGACCTCCTCTTCCTCCTCCTCCTCCTCCCAGTCCTTCATTATCAACTAATTCTTCTCTTCCTCCTCCTCCTCCTCCTCTTCCTCCTCCTTAAAGACATTCCCATCCATATAACAATAATAATAATAATAATAATAATAATAATAATAATAAGTTTATCTATCACATCTGTCTCTCTCCTTGCCTTGCCTTTGAGAGCAGTTTAATTAAGGGACGGGAAGGGAAGAGAAGGGAAGGCAAAGGAAAAGAAGGGAAGGAAAGGGAAGGAAAGGGAATGAAAGGGAAGGGAAAGGAAGAGAAGGAAAGGGAAGGAAGGAAGAAGGAAAGGAAGGAAAGGGAATGAACGGGAAGGGAAAGGAAGAGAAGGGATGGGAAAGGAAGAGAAAGAAAGGGAAGGGAAGGGAAGGAAATGAAAGGGAAGGGAAAGGAAGAGAAGGGATGGGAAAGGAAGAGAAGGAAAGGAAAGGGAAGGGAAGGAAAGGGAATGAAAGGGAAGGGAAAGGAAGAGAAGGGAGGGAAAGGAAGGAAAGGAAAGGGAAGGGAAGGAAAGGGAAGGAAAGGAAAAGAAGGGATGGGAAAGGAAGAGAAGGAAAGGGAAGGAAAGGGAATGAAAGGGAAGGGAAAGGAAGAGAAGGGATGGGAAAGGAAGAGAAGGAAAGGGAAGGGAAGGGAAGGAAAGGGAAGGAAAGGGAAGGGAAAGGAAGAGAAGGGATGGGAAAGGAAGAGAAGGAAAGGAAAGGGAAGGGAAGGAAAGGGAATGAAAGGGAAGGGAAAGGAAGAGAAGGGATGGGAAAGGAAGAGAAGGAAAGGGAAGGGAAGGGAAGGAAAGGGAATGAAAGGAAGGGAAAGGAAGAGAAGGATGGGAACGGAAGTGAAGGGAAGGTAAGGGAAGGAAAGGGAAGGGAAAGGAAGAGAAGGGATGGGAAAGGAAGAGAAGGAGAGGGAAGGGAAGGGAAGGAAAGGGAAGGAAAGGGAAGGGAATGAAAGGGAAGGAA
Source organism: Eriocheir sinensis (assembly GCF_024679095.1). Taxonomy (NCBI): domain Eukaryota; kingdom Metazoa; phylum Arthropoda; class Malacostraca; order Decapoda; family Varunidae; genus Eriocheir; species Eriocheir sinensis. The sequence continues at coordinate 24,380 of NW_026110711.1, forward strand.
AGGGAATGAAAGGGAAGGGAAAGGAAGAGAAGGGATGGGAAAGGAAGAGAAGGAAAGGGAAGGGAAGGAAAGGGAATGAAAGGAAAAGGGAAGAGAAGGGATGGGAAAGAAAGAGAAGGAAAGGAAGGGAAGGAAGGAAAGGAAGGAAAGGAAGGGAAAGGAAGAGAAGGGATGGAAAGGAAGAGAAGGAAAGGGAAGGGAAGGAAGGAAAGGAAGGAAAGGAAGGAAAGGAAGAGAAGGGATGGGAAAGGAAGAGAAGGAAAGGAAGGAAGGAAGGAAAGGAATGAAAGGAAGGAAAGGAAGAGAAGGGATGGGAAAGGAAGAGAAGGAAAGGAAGGGAAGGAAGGAAGGAAAGGAAGAGAAGGATGGGAAAGGAAGAGAAGGAAGGGAAGGAAGGAAGGAAGGGAAGGAAGGAAGGAATGAAAGGGAAGGAAAGGAATGAAAGGGAAGGAAAGGAAGAGAAGGGATGGGAAAGGAAGAGAAGGAAAGGGAAGGAAGGAAGGAAAGGAATGAAAGGAAGGAAAGGAAGAGAAGGGATGGGAAAGAAAGAGAAGGAAAGGAAGGAAGGAATAGGAAAGGAAGGGATGGGAAAGGAAGGGAAGGGAAGGGAAGGGAAGGGAAGGGAAGGAAAGGGAAGGAAAGGGAAGGGAAAGGAAGAGAAGGGATGGGAAAGGAAGAGAAGGAAAGGGAAGGGAATGAAAGGAAAAGGGAAGAGGGAGAGAATTCATATTATTTAAAAAGTTATTAAGAGAGAGAGAGAGAGAGAGAGAGAGAGAGAGAGAGAGAGAGAGAGAGAGAGAGAGAGAGAGAGAGAGAGAGAGAGAGAGAGAGAGAGAGAGAACTAAAATAAATAAAATACACATATAATACATAATTCTGAACACACACAGACAGAAAAAGATAAATAATAATAATAATAATAATAATAATAATAATAATAATAATAATAATAATAATAATAACAATAATAACATACATTCACAGTCATTAACATTAATAAAAAGGAAAGATTAGATGATAAAAATTGAAAAGGAAGGAAGGAAGGAAGGAAGGAACAAAGGAAGGAAGGAACAAAGGAAGGAAGGAACAAAGGAAGGAACAAAGGAAGGAAGGAAGGAAGGAAGGAACAAAGGAAGGAAGGAACAAAGGAAGGAAGGAAGGAAGGAAGGAAGGAAGGAAGGAAGGAAGGAAGGAAGGAAGGAAGGAAGGAAGGAACAAAGGAAGGAAGGAACAAAGGAAGGAAGGAAGGAAGGAAGGAAGGAAGGAAGGAAGGAAGGAAAAAAAGAAGGAAAATAGACATTATAAATACAAAATAAACATGTAGTATAGGTATAATGTCCAGCCACACTAAACGCTCGCCTTTCCCTTCCTCCATTATTGCATTTCTGTGTGGGGCTGTACGGTACTTGGCCTTCTTTTCTAAATATGTTAGTAGTAGCACAGAAAACGGTATTCAGATGTATATTTTTCATTAGAAAGTTCAGTTCAACTTGAGAGATATTTTCTAAACATCATTTGTTGAATATCGGCTCAATTCATAAATATTTCCTGCTGTTATTGATATTTAAAACCATTAAGGAAACAGACTCTTTAATCTTCTCGTTAATAGATGGACAAAGAGCAAATAGTACAAATCTTCATGTCCCGCGCTTTAATACATCTCTCTGTAATAATAGCATTGCCTGTCTTGGTCCAGGAATATGGAACTCACTGCTATTAAGGAAACAGACTCTTTAACCTTCTCGTTAATAGATGGACAAAGAGCAAATAGTACAAATCTTCATGTCCCGCGATTTAATACATCTCTCTGTAATAATAGCATTGCCTGTCTTGGTCCACGAATATGGAACTCACTGCTATTAAGGAAACAGACTCTTTAATCTTCTCGTTAATAGATGGACAAAGAGCAAATAGTACAAATCTTCATGTCCCGCGATTTAATACAACTACTGCCGTGCTATACAAGGCTGTCATCTCTGCAGTATTTTACTTTAAGGACTAGTATTTACTCTATCTCTGTATTCATTCCCATCTAGTGCTTGGGCAATGTTCTCCGTCCCCCCATTTTATTGTCTTATTGTCCAGGGGGAGGTACTGCCCCCTCCCTTGTTGTGCTTTCCTTCCTACCATTGTATCTTTTTAATTTCCTGGTGCTACCTACACATGTATTAATAGCTGTATAATCACACTGTCCTGCCTGGGGGTTGGGATGGCATGTTCCTCCCTTCTCCCTTGTTGTTTACCTGCAACAATAAACTATCAATCAATCAATCTCTCTGTAATAATAGCATTGCCTGTCTTGGTCCACGAATATGGAACTCACTGCTATTAAGGAAACAGACTCTTTAATCTTCTCGTTAATAGATGGACAAAGAGTAACAAGAGAAAATAGTACAAATCTTCATGTCCCGCGCTTTAATACATCTCTGTAATAATAGCATTGCCTGTCTTGGTCCACGAATATGGAACTCACTGCTATTAAGGAAACAGACTCTTTAATCTTCTCGTTAATAGATGGACAAAGAACAAATAGTACAAATCTTCATGTCCCGCGCTTTAATACATCTCTCTGTAATAATAGCATTGCCTGTCTTGGTCCACGAATATGGAACTCACTGCTATTAAGGAAACAGACTCTTTAATCTTCTCGTTAATAGATGGACAAAGAGTAACAAGAGAAAATAGTACAAATCTTCATGTCCCGCGCTTTAATACATCTCTCTGTAATAATAGCATTGCCTGTCTTGGTCCACGAATATGGAACTCACTGCCATTAAGGAAACAGACTCTTTAATCTTCTCGTTAATAGATGGACAAAGAACAAATAGTACAGATCTTCATGTCCCGCGATTTAATACATCTCTCTGTAATAATAGCATTGCCTGTCTTGGTCCAGGAATATGGAACTCACTGCTATTAAGGAAACAGACTCTTTAATCTTCTCGTTAATAGATGGACAAAGAGCAAACAGTACAAATCTTCATGTCCCGCGATTTAATACATCTCTCTGTAATAATAGCATTGCCTGTCTTGGTCCACGAATATGGAACTCACTGGCAACACATTGAAAAAATCTTATGTTAACCTGTAATCTTTCGACATTTGAAAAAGAAAAGAAAAAATCATTTAATTAATTGTCAGAATGAATGAGAATTTCTATATATTTGGTGTATAGTAAAAGGTTTGATATATAGGTATGTGCATGTGTGTTTGTTTTGTGTATGTATATATATGTATGTATGTGTATGTGTGTATATGTATATGTATGTATATGTATGTATGTGTGAATGTATGTGTACGTTTGTGTGCGTTTACGAGTATGTGAATGCAAATCTATGAATGTATAAGTACATTTTGATTGATTGATATGAGAAAAACAATTACTTAAATACACACCGCATAGGTCTATATATGGGAGGCCTAAGTAGGGGGGGGCGCTGGGCCCTCTACAGCTACTCCGCGGTGTTAAAGATAAATTGCAATACCCAACGCGATTAATGACACTAATGGCCATGTTTTAACGAGGATATGACAATCACTGAGTAAGGTTTGGCCAGGAAGTCTAACAGGCGTATCCTCTCCCTTTCCTTGCTACACCACGACTGAGTCCACTTGTCAGTAACGTTGCCGCGTCGCCGTTCGTGAAATCTCATATTTATCGTTTATTTGAGACTTAGCGATGGTCTGGATACATCGGGAAGTAATGATTTTAACTCTAATAATAAATGAGTGATGTTGTATGTGTCCAGGAGGGCAGGAAATGGTAAACACAGGAGGGTAAATATATGGCGACATGGCACCTTTACAGATGTGGTCATCAAGATATCGTACTCAACGCCTTGAAATGTATCAACATTGCTCTAAATGCCAATTCTGGCCCCTCCAAGGACGGGATTTATCTTTTTATTACCCTTACGATCCTAAAATAATAATTACTCATAGCTTCATGGCGCCTGGGAAGCATAAATCATATTTTGTTAAAGAAAGTGTCGTACGCTGGACATGGCTACGTGTTTGGGAATTAGAACTTATGGTTTTATGCTATTTTAAACCATTTTCTCATGTTTTGGTGTCCAATATTGGGTAAAAAGGGACGAGAACTCCATTTCTGGCCTCAAAATGGCGCTAGGGCTAACAATTTGTGAGATATATGGATGTTTCTGAGCCATCACCTTACTTAACTTTCAGATCATGCCATTCCTTAATCCCTTACTAATTCCTACGTCCCTGGCACTCAACAACACCAGACTTTTTCGGGGAATGCATCATATCCTTAGAAATGCCCTACGGGGAGTATTAATGGTGATACGATTTATTTTCCGTCGCTAACTCTAAGACGCTGCCATTCAGTATTTCCTAATTAATTCTTACCCTCTTGGCACTGGAAAGAAAGGTAATTTTACGAGCAATCTTTTGATATCCTTAAAGAGGCTCTACGTGCAGAACAGACGGAGATATAAGCAGGTAAAGATTTCACCCCCTCCTCGGCAACTCTACGGGGCTAAACTACCACATTTCCCCCGCGAGGCCTTAACGCGAAAAAGTTTAAAAATTAAAAAATCGTTATTCCTTCTTCCAGTTTGATGAGAGAGGTTGATATACGTGAAGAAAAACATACTAAAATTTCTGGTGCTATCAGAATTGCGATAGGCCTAAAACTGACGGAGTTATGAACGGTTTTGTGAGAGCCTTCGAAAACTTTCTAGGCCTCTAACTCTTGAATCAATCCGTGTTGCAATATGCCTGATTAGCAACTGGTAGAAAAAATTCCGAGGAACACGCTGGTACTTTCAGAATTACGTTACCACTAATGGGTATAGAGCTATATTGATTTGAAATTTCGCACTTTTTCGACATTTGACCCAACGTCACTCGCTTATTACGTATTATTTATCCTTCGGCAATAAATAATAAAATTGTTGAAATTCGACGAGGAATACAACGCTAGTCTCAGATCTGCGCTACCACCTTTAGTTTCGGAGATAGCATGTCATTTTTTAACCGCCTGTCACGCCTTAACTACTGCAGATATATTTATGAAATTAAATATCTTGAAGTGACCCGACACGGCCTATATTGTGGTGTTATCAGATTTAAGATTTGACGCGTATTTCCAAAGATAGCTTTTTTTGCTTATTTTGCTTGTGTATTATTGATCAACTGATATCTGATGTAAAATTTGACGGAGAATAACGTGGCGTCGTCAGAATAGAGATAACTTTATTAGGTATCAAGATATCCTAGCTAAAGCGTTTATCAGAATGTTTTGATTCTGCATAGATTCCTGCATCCATGTCTAAGTAATGTCTTAATGTCGGGCATGATTTGGAGAGGGAAAATAACGAGGAATCCATTTCTGGTCTTGGTTTTGCGCTAGCTTAATTATTATAGAAATTATTAGCTATATTCCAAGAAATGGTCGTAACCCTCAATTTTATCCTCTCGTTTTTTCTCGTGTTCGTTGCACTCATCTAGTGTAGAATTTGACGCTGAACATTTTGATGCTTATTAGAATCCGATCGGCAGAGTATTAACGGAGCTATGAACGATTTTGTGTTTCCACCGTTATGAAACTCTCCGGTGTTTACGGCCAGAATTTCACCTCCTCTAAAACCATCTTTTTTCAAATATGCAAGTTTCGTTATTCTTGCCTCCAGCTTGATCAGAGAGGTTCATAGACGTGAAGAAAACAATATTAGAATTTCTGGTGCTATCAGAATTGCGCTAGGCCTAAAACTGACGGAGATATCCACGATTTAAAAAAACGTGCTGAAACTTTGAAGGCCTATAACTCCATTAATACTGTAAAGTTTTGTATGCCCAATTGTCGCCTGGGAGAACCAGTTGCGGGGAACACGCTGGTGCCTTCAGAATGACGCTACAACCAATAGTTATGGGGTTATTATGATCTGTTTTTCGCGTTTTTTTTTAACTTTGATCCAACGCTCTTCGTTTAATATCTATTTTTTCTCATTCGTCAATAGATAATGAAAGTTTTAGAATTTAACGAGAAATACAACGCTGGTCTCGAATCTTCGCTACGACCTTTAGTTTTGGAGATAACACGTCATTTCTTTAGCCACCTGTCACGCCTTTACTAGTAAAGATACGTTTATGGAAATAAGTATAGCGATTTGAACCGACATGAGCTATAATTTGATGTTTTCAAATTTAACTTTGAACGTGTTTGGTTCTTTTTTTTTTATTTCTTGATATTTCTTGATGAGCAACTGATACAAGGTGTAGAGTTTGCCGGAGAACACGATGGCGCTATCAGAATCAAGATAGCTTTTTTCGTTATTGAGCTATACCGTTCCAAAGTTTGGTCTTAACGGTTTTCGCCTGCGCCTCTTGCTGTGTCCATGTTTTCCTCGTGTTCGTGGAGCTCCCCGGGTGTAGTATTTGACGCTGAACATTTTGGTCTTTACTAGAATCCGATCGGTTGAGTATTAACGGAGCAATTAACGATTTTGTGTTTAGGGGGGGGGGAGTGGTCGGGTGGTATCACCGGGGGGGTGGGAGGGGCCTATGGCGGGGGGGGGGGTCTGTGGGGTGTCCCGGGGGAGGGGGTGTAGGGGGCGGAGGGGGAGGGTGAACGATGTTTTTTATTTTTCGTTTAGTTTAAAAATGTTTCGTGCTATGAATTCAATGCTGTGTTTAGTTTTTATAATGTATCGTGTATTTTTTTTTTTATATTGGTGGCGTGTTTTACCATATTTGAAGCGTTGCTGTAGACTTTTCTTACGTTACTGAGCCTAGAAATAAATAATATGTTCTCTGACGTTCCTAAAATTGGTGAATAAGCTTTAATATTGTCGATAGAGGTTTGTTTTGATCAAACCCTTACGGAATGATATACTCTTTTAAGTTTTTCATCTCGACTTGGTGATCTAAAATGGCGGCAGTCCAGTCCACCTTATATATCGTCCTCGCCATGTAACACCTTCTCCACGGCCTTCTCCACCTCCTGCTCCACCTCAACATTCTCCACAGCCTTCCCCTTGACCTGCACGGCCTACTAAACGCTCGTCTTTGCCCAACACGCGTTAATATTAAGCCTTTAGAGGGAAGATATTGTGGGCCATGGTGCCAAGTTGTGATTTTCAAGGGTGGTTTAAGCGCCAAGTGTCTACGAGAGTGCCACAGAGGGTATGGCCGTAGTATTCAAGGGCCATGGACCACCGAGGGGCCATTAGAGGGAAGATACTGTGTGCCATGGTGCCAAGTTGTGATTTTCAAGGGTGGTTTAAGCGCCAAGTGTCTACGAGAGTGCCACAAAGGGTATGGCCGTAGTATTCAAGGGCCATGGACCACCGAGGGGCCATTACAGGGAAGATACTGTGTGCCATGGTGCCAAGTGTACGAGGGTGCCACAGAGGGTTAGGTAGACGCCCCTGCCATGGCCTTACTCAACTAGGGCCATGGACCACCGGAGGGCCATTGGAGGGGAGAAATAATGGTCCATAGTGCCATATTTTGTGATGTTCAAGGTTAGTATCAGTGCCATGGTGCCTGGGTAGGCCTATATAAATGTGCCATGGTCGAGGGATGCCACGTAGCCTACAGCCTGGGCCATAGTAAACAAGGGCCATGGACCAGAGGATGGCCATAGTATGTGTGTGTGTGTGTGTGTTTTGAGGATATTGTGTAAGTATTTTAAGCCTGTGTGTGTGTGTGTGTGTGTGTGTGTGTGTGTGTGTGTGTGTGTGTGTGTGTGTGTCCTGGTAAAACTATAGAATCACACCCCGTAGCAGCCTCTTTCCATTTGCGTTTTTGTCATGTATGGTTTTTTTTTGTGTGTGTTTGTGTGTGTGTGTGTGTGTTTTGAGGAGATTGTGTAAATATTTTAAGGCTGTGTGTGTGTGTGTGTGTGTGTGTGTGTGTGTGTGTGTGTGTGTGTGTGTGTGTGTGTTGGTAAAACTATAGAATCACACCCCGTAGCAGGTTCTTTCCATTTGCGTTTTTGTCATGTATGTTTTTTTTTGTGTGTGTGTGTTTTGAGAAGATTGTGTAAATATTTTAAGGCTGTGTGTGTGTGTGTGTGTGTGTGTGTGTGTGTGTGTGTGTGTGTGTGTGCTGGAGTTTAGTGGTGGTGTGGTGGGTAACACACACTGGGGATAATAGGTTACTATGCTAAATTCACTGTGGAATGTATTGTTATTATTATTATTATTATTATTATTATTATTATTATTATTATTATTATTATTATTATTATTATTGCAGGAGTAGCTGTGAATGGCCTCAATGAAGAATGCGAGAAGTCTGAACATGAGATACAGGAGGAGGAGGAGGAGGAGGAGGGCCTGATACAACAAGAATGTGGCTTCACCTACAGGGGATGCATTTGAGATTAAGGTAGGCCTATGTGTGTATTTACCTTGTTGTATATACCTCGTTGTGAAATACTGGAAAAGAGATGTACTAGGTTCGTGCTGTCCTGTCTCCATAACGCTTAGTAGGCCTATGTGTGTGTGTGTGTGTGTGTGTGTGTGTTTAAGGTTAGATTAAGTTAGGCAAAGCTAGGTTAGGCAAGGTTAGATTAGGTTAGGCAAGGTTAGATTAGGTTAGGCAAGGTTAGATTAGGTTAGGTAAGGTTAGATTAGGTGAGGTAAGGTTGGTTTAGGTTAGGCATGGTTATTCAGGCTTCCAGCAGCTACTCGTAATGCGTTAAAAAGCTTTGTGAGACTGTACAGGGCAACGCTTACTGGTCTGAACATGCGTTGTTCATGAGAGACCAGTGTTTGTAAACTAAAGCGCCAGCTTTTGACGATGGGACACCAAATAACACAACACCGGGTGCCTTCAATACCATGGCATGCTCGCAAACGAATGTGGAATATCAAATTTGAGGCAGTGAATAATCATTTTTTGGGCAAAGTTAAATGATTTATCTCTTTGATATATTGATTTTTTGAGTAACATAAAAAAATAACCTAGTGTTTTAATGTTGATGATCTAAGTATGAAATCTCTTCACCGAAGATATTTCATACCCTGAAGTTTTTTCATACAACACCGGGCGCCACGTGTAGGGAGATGTTTTTTTCTGAGAGGCGGAAAAAAGTAGCGATTATTGCTAGTTTGGTTACAAAAGTAATGAAGATACTGATATATATTTAATTAAGTAACGGATGGCCGATAACCCAATTTTATTATCAGCAATAAAGTATCGCGATAACTTACCGCGATAACGCCCAGCTATGAGATTATGTTAGGTAAGGTTAGATTAGGTTAGGGAAGGTTAGGTAAGGTTAGATTAGGTTAGGGAAGGTTAGGTAAGGTTAGATTAGGTTAGGGAAGGTTAGGTAAGGTTAGATTAGGTTAGGGAAGGTTAGGTAAGGTTAGGGAAGGTTAGGTAAGGTTAGGGAAGGTTAGGTAAGGTTAGATTAGGTGAGGTAAGGAAAACCGAGGTTTGACTGTATTTTTATTTTATTTTATTTTCTCTTTTTTTTGTGTGTGTTTCTCTTTCCTCTCTCTCTCTCTCTCTCTCTCTCTCTCTCTCTCTCTCTCTCTCTCTCTCTCTCTCTGTAATTACCTTTCTGTCTACCTATTTCTGGTTTTATTCTTTTCTCTCTCTCTCTCTCTCTCTCTCTCTCTCTCTCTCTCTCTCTCTCTCTCTCTCTCTCTCTCTCTCTCTCTCTCCCCCCCCTTCCTCCCTTTCCTTCCATACCAAAACCATTCTTCTTACTATTATTATTATTATTGCAGGAGTAGCTGTGAATGGCCTCAATGAAGAACATGAGACACAAGCAAAGATAGGAGGAGGAGGAATACATACATAGGAAGAATACATAGGAAGAACAGACACCAGAAGACCTATCGGTCTATGGCGAGGGTGTCTGTTTAAGGAGGATTAGAGAAGGAGGAGGGCCTGATACAACATGAAAGCCTTCCCAAATGTGTGTGTGTATTTACCTAGTTGTACCTAGTTGTAGTTTTACAGGGCCTGGGCATTATGCTCGTGTGGTCCCGTCTCCGTGTCTGCATTTATCCAACTTATCTGTAAAGCTTTGCACACTCCTCGCTGATACTATATCCTCGCTCAGACTGTTCCAAACCTCTACATTTCTTTGCGGGAAGCTATACTTCTTTGTGTCTCTCAAGCATCTCCCCTTTCTCAATTTTTTACTGTGTCCTCTTGTATTTCTGCTTATGTTTCCTTCTGTTAGTAGCAGTTCTTCATTATCTACTTCATCTATTTTGTTTAATAATTTATAAATTTGGATTAGGTCTCCCCTTTCTCTTCTTTGTTCCAGTGTTGTTAAGTTCATTTCCTTTAATCTTTCCTCGTATATTAATCCCTCCAACTCTGGGACCATTTTTGATGCCATCCTCTGTATTCTTTCTAGTTTCTTGATATGCTTCTTCTTATGGGGGGACCACACTACCTCTGCATATTCTAATTTTGGTCTAATCATGGTAGTGATTAGCCTTCTCATCATGTCCTTGTCCATGTAGCTAAATGCTACTCCAATATTTTTCACCAAGTGATATGTGTCTCTAAAGATCCGATTTATATGACTCTCTGGTTGATTATCATCCCTCATCACTACTCTCAGGTCTCTCTCTTCATGCACTTTTTTTAATGTTTCACCATTTCCCATTTTGTATATCCAGATTGGTCTTGTTTCACTTTTACCCATTTCCATAACATGACATTTTTTCACATTAAATTCCATCTCCCAATCCATACTCCATTTCCAAATTTTGTATAGGTCTTCTTGCAATATTTCACAATCTTCTTTGTTTCTTATATGTTTTTGTAATTTAGCGTCGTCAGCAAACAGGTTTATGTAGCTATTAACTCCTTCAGCCATGTCATTTACATATACCAGGAAGATTATCGGTGCTAATACTGAACCCTGTGGTACTCCGCTTTCTACATTTCTCCATTCTGATTTTATGTCCTTGACCACAGTTCTCATCTCCCTTCCCATTAGGTAGCTTGCCATCCATTTTTTCATATTTCCTTTCAATCCTCCTTTATTTTCCAGTTTTCATAATAGTCTTGTATGTGGAACTTTGTCAAAGGCCTTTTTCAAATCTAGATAAATACAATCAAGCCATCCATCCCTTTCCTGAGTTCTGTCTGTCACTCTTGAGTAAAAACTGAGTAAGTTTGTAACACATGATCGGCCCTTTTGAAATCCATATTGTTTGCTGGTAATTAACTTATGCTCTTCTAGAAATTTAGTCCACTGCTTCTTTATTATTTTCTCACATATTTTGCACAAAACACTTGTCAGGGATATGGGTCTGTAGTTTGAAGGTTCATCTTTCCTTCCACTTTTATATATGGGGACCACTTCAGCCCTTCTCCACTCATTGGGCACCGTACCTGTTGCTACTGAGCATCTAATGATGTCGTATATTGGAACAATTAATTCATCTCTACATTTTTTTAAAATATACCCAGAAACTCCATCCGGTCCTACTGCTTTTCCCTCTTCTAGTTCTCCCAGTAATTTATGGATCTCTTCTTTGTTTACCATAATCTCTTCCATATGAACTTCTATTTTATTCTCTTGTGGCGCAATAAAGATTGTTTCTTTGTTAAAGACTTGCTGGAATTTTCTATTTAATAACTCTGCCATACCTTTAGGGTCATTGACTTCCACATTCCCGTCTCTCAGTCTTTCTATTGTTTCTTTTGGTTTAGTCTTCCCATTTATAAATCTGTAAAACAACTTGGGCTGTTCTTTGCATTTTTCCACAATATGTGTGTGTGTGTGTGTGTGTGTGTGTGTGTGTGTGTGTGTGTGTGTGTGTGCTTGCAGGAAGATGAACCTTTATCTGACTAATGAGACTTTCTTTCAGGTCTGTGCGGAGGTGGGGGAGGAAGACTGCAGGAGGCTGTAGAGAGGTGGATTGGGTGAAGGGGGACTTGACAACACTACAATGCAAGCTGGGCTAAGGTAATGTATGACTGGTCTTGTTACGCTCAAAGGGAAGGGCGATCCCAGATACGTCGCAGAGGTGCTGTTTTGGCCTGGCCGTAGTGAGTTTCTTTATGTGCACCATTTAATTCTGCATGTTTTCATATATAATACATGATGATTATGTTGAGTTTATGGCTGAAAGCTTGTTATATTCAATAGCGACATTTGAAATTTAGCGCGCGCGGCGATCTCGGATACAGCAGAGGGCGCTGTTTTGGCCCGGCCGTAGTGAGTTTCTTTATGTGCACCATTTAATTCTGCATGTTTTCGTATATAATACATGATGATTATGTTGAGTTTATGGCTGAAAACTTGTTATATTCAATAGCGACATTTGAAATTTGGCGCGCACGGTGATCTCGGATACGGTCCGGGGCGCTGTTTTGGCCCGGCCGTAGTGAAGGGGTTAAGTGTAGTCTATGAAGGCTACTTATCTATAAGCATTTAAGTGTAAGGTTCTGTGGGGTAACTAATCTAAGTGTAATGGTGCATTCTGTGGGAATTACTTAAGTGTAATCTATGAAGGCTACATCTATAAGTATATAAGTATGTAAGGTCCTGTGGGATAACTAATCTAAGGTTATGTACAACTACTGGTTCTGGTGCTGTGGGTAACTCCTACAAACCCTTTCTACTATGGCTATTAATTAACAAAAACCTCTTACTTTCAGCTTGTGTACTGGGTTAAAAAATAGTTAATGTTAGAGCCGGAAGCATCTGACAATCCCATCTCTTTCTTACAGGCCAAGCACTACAGAGGAGGAGGAGGAGAAGAAGGAGGAAGAAGAAGAAGAAGAAGAAGAAGGAGGAGGAGGAGGAAGAAGGAGGAAGAAGAAGGAGAAAGAGGAGGAGGAGGAGGAGGAGGCAACTTATAAATATAGACAAGTTTATGTGTCTAGGAAAATATTTAAATGAATTGTATTATGTAAAGTATTGAATTTAAAATATATCTACTAATAATTTCTATGCATGTTTACAGGGTTACATATTTAAGCTGTAATATAATTTGTATGTATTTAAATGGGGTTTTAAGTATAAGGTGTTTGGTATTGCTATACTTATAAAATCTTCGGTTTTGGGGTATATAATTCTAAGTAAGTGTTTCCCTACGTTATTTAAGTGTAAAGTAAGTGTGTAAGGTATTAAGTTATATATTAAAGTGTGTACCGGGTTCTCTAATAAGTGTGTAGTGATGGGAAGTATTTAAGTGTAATGTGTAAAGGTTACATATATATATATATAAGTATTTAAGTGGGAGCAGCAAGTAGTGGGCTTTATTTTTATACACTTTTTTGCCCTTGAAAAAAAAAATACTGTGAAATCTTTAAGTGTACTGTATGGAGGCTATACATTTATAAGTATGTGTAACGTCCTGTGAGGGCTAACTAATGTAAGGGTGATTTCATAAGTGTTACCGTAGTGGTGTGACTTAATCAGCAACCTCTACTGCAATTAGTCTGAGTACAATTACTGGTTCTGGTACTCTGAGTATTAACAAAACCTTTTAATTTCAGCTACCAAGGACAACCTCTGCTGCTCCGGGTATCAACTCCTGCACTCCTGGGACTGGCATAACATCTGCATGCCCTTGTAACAACTCACTCTGCTTCTGCTATTCATAACACCCCGTTCTGCGTCTGCTTTCGTAACAAAGGGCATGGCTTCTGTGTACTAACTCCTGCTCGCTTAACCCGCATGGATTTTGCATAACACCTCCTATAGTCTTCGCCCTTCCTTCATAACTAATCGCACGGCTTTGCATGAAGACTCCGGCAACTTACGGCTTAAATTTCGCATGAGAACTACTCCTGCTTACGTATGACAATTCTCTGTGGCTTTCCTAACAATTCATGGATTTTGCATAACCCCATTCCATTTCCGCTGTCATGCTAACCCATACTAGTGCTGACTGGAGTATCCTAACCCATAGTCTAAGCTGCCGGCCAGAGCTTCAGGTGACCCCTAACTTGAAGCCTGTCGGATCAGCGTCTAGCGAGGGAGGTTCCGTCAGGTTCCGTTCCCCCCTAGAGATGTCTCCACCTTAAAAAAATGGTTTGACATCATTTGAGAGCAGCAGTACAGGCCAGGTATCAGAGAGGGGTTCAGGCCTATATGGGGGCACCTCCGATAGGCTTGTACCTCAAAAAATAAAAGATTGAAAATTAAAAAAGACTATGTGAGAATCCTGACTATGGAGGGAGATTATCCTCAAACACGTACAGTTATATATATGTGTCTTTTACCCACCCATGCGTGCAGTATGGTTGAACATAAGAACGTAAGAACATGGTGGTGGTGGTGGTGGTGGTGGTAGGGATCATGTTTCTTAACGGTCCCTCTAAGCGAGAAAAATGAGAAAAAATCATCACTCACACAAACCATTTCATAATACATATCAAAGCATTTGTCATCAGATTATGTATCATCTATTTTGGGGGGTTTATATCATGGCACAAATTTGGCCCGTCACTGCTACATGGTAAAGCCACAAATTTGGCCCGTCGCTGCTACACGGTAAAGCCACAAATTTGGCCCGTCGCTGCTACACGGTAAAGCCACAAATTTGGCCCGTCGCTGCTACATGGTAAAGCCACAAATTTGGCCCGTCACTGCTACATGGTAAAGCCACAAATTTGGCCCGTCACTGCTACATGGTAAAGCCACAAATTTGGCCCGTCGCCGCTACATGGTAAAGCCACAAATTTGACCCGTCGCTGCTACACGGTAAAGCCACAAATTTGGCCCGTCACTGCTACACGGTATAGCCACAAATTTGGCCCGTCACTGCTACACGGTATAGCCACAAATTTGACCCGTCGCTGCTACCGTATTAAAAAGCATTACCAAGCACATCAGACGCCCGGGAAACATACTATACTATATGAAAACCTTACCAAGCACATGCAACCTCTACCAAGCCTTACCTCATAAAATAATCTACCAATTAATATATTTCCCTGGTCTAACAGTCTACATTTTCAGGACTCGTATTTATATATTTATTTTTATTGTATTATTTTACTGTTTATTGAGGGGACTGTTTGGGTCTTGTATTTTCTGTTGTATATTTCCAAGGCCAAAAAGGTCAGTAATTGGGTTCTCAATGATGTTTTTTTAGGTTGATGGTACAGAGGAAGGGTCATAAAAGCACCCTTGTCTGTAACTCCCCTGAAAGCCTTGTCAAATATGTGTTTTTTAGGTTGATGGCACAGAGGAAGGGTCACATTTCCACAGATCATAAAAGCATCTCGGAAAATGCCCAAACCTCCACTGAAAGCCTTGTCAAATATGTTTTATTTTTTTTGTCATGGCCTATTGCACTGGTAGGCTTCTTCCCAGTGGATCCTGATGGTCGGCCCAAGGCTTCTTCCCGGTGGGGCCTGATGGTCGGCCCAACCCGTTCTGGCGCAGGCAAGTGTTTATAGTGGTGCCATCTTGCATTGGCTCATGCTGCCCTCCCAGAGCTCATCTTTAATCCTAGAATCTACCCTTACCTGTGTTAGGATAATAGGCTACTGGTGTGATAAACTAAATCTCTCATTATAACCTTTCTCCTCTTCTGTTCAAAGCTAAAAACCTAATCTTTTTCCCTCTTCCTATAGCTCAAGCCCATCCATAGGGGGGGGGATTGAGGTCTAGCACTGTCTTGGATAAAAATGTGAGAGGATTATCCCAGCTTAGCTCAGGCCCTTGGAAACCACTTATAGGGAAATACATGTAAGGTTGTGTCTACAGGTCAGCTAGTATTCCTCCTGTCTCATAATGCTTATAGTTTTTGCCTTCAACACTGATTTGATAACAAGGTGCCAATGCTCAGGTGAGGGAAAGTGCATGTGTGTGGGTGGGTCGGACAGAGAGCTTTACTATATGAAAAGGCTTCGTACACTCAGAATTTGCCATGTTTAACCCTTGAAAGCTTAGTTCTGGCTAGATATCAAGCTCTAAAGCATCACATTGAGCAAGGGTTTGTGTAGGAGAATCAATTACTTCCCCACTCAGTATTTAAAGAGACTGACTATTTGGAAAGGCTTCGTACACTCAGAATTTGCCATGTTTAACCCTTGAAAGCTTAGTTCTGGCTAGATATCAAGCTCTAAAGCATCACATTGAGCAAGGGTTTGTGTAGGAGAATCAATTACTTCCCCACTCGGTATTTAAAGAGACTGACTATTTGGAAAGGCTTCGTACACTCAGAATTTGCCATGTTTAACCCTTGAAAGCTTAGTTCTGGCTAGATATCAAATTCTAAAGCATCACATTGAGTAAGGGTTGATGTAGGAGAATCAATTACCTCTCCATACAGTATTTAAAGAGGGAATTTGACCTTTTGAAAAGGCCTCGTACACTCAGAATTTGCCATTTATAATACTTGAAAGCTTAGCACTAGTATATTTCCAAGCTCTTAGGCATCACATTGCGTGAGGGAAATATCTTGAGGGGCAAAGAAGTTCATAGGAGAATTACTTACCTCCTCAAACAACATATAAGAAGGGATTTGACTATTTAAAAAGGCCTCAAACATAGAATTTGCCATGTCTCTACAGTTGAAGGTCCTTCGCTGCTTTAAGTCAAAGTTCTCAACCTTAAAAAATAACATGATTGATGTAAAGGAATGAATTATCTCCCCCAAACTATTTAAAGAGAGATTTTGAGTGCTTGAAAAGGCCTCAGACTAGTAGAATTTGCCACGTCCTTACAGTTGAAGGTCCATAGCTGCTTTTAGTCAAAGTTCTTGAGCTTAAAAATAACAGAGGATTGATGTAGAAGAATGATTTACCTGCCCAAACAGTATGTACTCAGCCCCCTCAAGTCCCCAATGCAGTCATCCCCCAGTCTCACGTCCCAATTACCTTTATTCTGGGGGTCAAAGACATTATAGCTATATAAGTGTTTTCCCTTCCTGTGTCAGCCCTAAGACCCTCAGGCCCCCAGTAATTGGTCACCTAACCTATCCAAGCAGGTGTGTTAGCATAATACTGGCGGTAACATTTTAATTAACCTTTCCAATGAGCAAAAACAATTAATATGGAACTATGAATCATGTATCCCCAGCAATTAAGTCTCCACTTTGTTATGTAACATTAGTAAGGGTTCCAGTATATGTTAGATAATTACTCGCATTGTCAAGAATAGTTTTAATAGCCTTGTCAAGGGTTGGCCGAGAAAACAATATTATAACAAGCACTGAACTAATTCTTGAGTAATTGGACTGAGAAAGCCTTGATGGTACTCTATTTTTGCTATATTATAAAAAGTCTATAAGCGATGCCTTGGAAAGCTACCATAAGCAAGGGTTGGTCTAGATTATTGATGTCCAAGCTATTAATTATATGTATTTTCTCTTACCTGAAGCCCCCTAGCTCAAGCCCCCAGACCCTCGATCAGCCTCTTCCAGACCCCCCCCCAGTAGCTACCTTATTTTCTGGGGGATCAAAACCATTAATTATGTGTTAGTTTTGATAATTACCTGACATTAAGTCTTCCCATGGGCAGTGTCAGCATTTGTGAAGCCTTAATTATCATGAGCATAGTTTTATATCAAGCACCAACTCTTGGGTAAGACTTTGAGAAGGTCTTAATGTACTCAATCTTTGGCATATAAAAACAAGTCTAGCAATGCCTTAGGAAGATACCATGAGCAAGGGGTGAGTTAGGAAACTGATGTACCTATCCCTCAATACTGCATAAACAATGGATCGAGGTCTTGTTCAGTATATATATCAGGCACAATTGTCCATCTTTTGAGTTAGTTTATCAAAGACATATCACTGAACCTTCCACCATGAGCAAGGGATGAGTTAGCAGCTTGATATATATTCCTTAATACTGCAAAGATAATGGAAAGAGGGCTTGTTCAATATATATTATCACTCGGATAGGTTACAATTGTCCATCTTTTGAGTTAGTTTATCAAAGACATATCACAATCTTCCACCATGAGCAAGGGATGAGTTAGCAGCTTGATATATATCCGTCAATACTACATAGACAATGGATCGAGGGCTTGTTCAGTATATATATCAGGCACAATTGTCCATCTTTTGAGTTAGTTTATCAAAGACATATCACAATCTTCTACCATGAGCAAGGGATGAGTTAGCAGCTTGATATATATTCCTTAATACTGCAAAAATAATGGAAAGAGGGCTTGTTCAGTATATATCATCACTCGGATAGGTTACAATTGTCCATCTTTTAGTTTATCAAAGACATATTACTGAACCTTCCACCATGAGCAAGGGCCTTAGGGTGACTTATAGGAGATAGTTATACATTCCTATGTGTTTCATAGAGGAAAGGAAGAGATCTAGAATGATATATCTTCTAATATGTTTCTTCATCTCTTATAGTTTAATAGTTCAGCAGTGAAAATGAGTTTTATGCTGAGTGCTGAGTAGCCTTAATGTCGATCGGCCAACACGTACCTCAAGTCAGCATGCATTTGTGTTATAAGGTCAATAAACTCATGGCCCAGAATCAATCAGCATTTATGAAGTCGGCATTTAAAGTCAGCATCTCTCTCTCTCTCTCTCTCTCTCTCTCTTCCCAGCACGGCTTAATTCGATATCAGCCCTTAATGATGTTGCCGTTAAGTATCTCATTAACGATCATGCATGCAGGGGACGAGAAAGCTGAAAAAAAAGTAAAATAATGACGAGGCGGAAGAATTATATATGGCGAGCGATCGAGTCCATTGGCGGGGGTGTTGCCATTCTGAGAAAAAAAAAAATTGTTATTTTCTCGTAAGTCTATAAGAGTATTTCTTCTATCCCTGTGTCTCGGTATGGTAGGTCACAGGTCAAGTCATGCAATAAACATGTTCTGTACGAGTGTGGTGACTCCGGAAATAATATATCATTAGTGTGCCGAGGTGACCGATCAGCTGATTAAAACAGCTGATTGGGTACGCGGAGGTTTAAACATTACGTCATAGCTTTCGGATAGGTTTAATTTACAGATTTACATAGAAAATCAGACCCCATGGTCCAGACTAAGTGGCCTGTCCTTAAACTAAGTGGTTCTACATTAATCCGATGGCTCCATAACGTTGCATTTCAACTCTAGTTAATATATTGAGTTGAAGGAAGTGACGGCCGATCGAGGTTGTTTTTAAAGGAAATCAATCGTGTGACCACTGAAGGAAGGCAGGGAGCTTATTCCATTCTCGCACTACAACGTTGATGAAGAAAAATTTGGTTCAGTCTGAATTTCCTTGTCTACATTTGAGTTTTACGCCTTAATTTGTTCCTCGTACGCAAAGTGTCATCGATCATAAACAATATTGATCTGCCTACATTCGTGAAACATATGGAGCCAAGCTCAGCAAATTCAGCATGGCCCAGAATTTCTTTAAGTCGGCATGGTCTGAAGTCAGCATGGCCTAGCTGGCTCGATCCCTCAACTCAGCATGTCGGTACAGGAAGCTTTTTTGTAGCGATATGCTTAATTCTACTACTACTACTACTACTACTACTACTACTACTACTACTACTACTACTACTACTACTACCACTACTACTACTACTACTACTACTACTACTATTACTACTACTACTACTACTACTACTACTACTACTACTACTACTACTACTACTACTACTACTACTACTACTATTACTACTACTACTACTACTACTATTACTAGGGGTTTAATTATGAACAAGTCAGCAATGCTCACTCAGGATGGCGCCTCGCTGTTTCTCAATGCTGATCCTATTTTGAACTCAGCATGCATTAAAGAGTTACTGATTTCAGTCTGTATAGCCACTCTGAGCTCAGCATGGTGGTCTATATATGACAGCATGATCGTTTTCTTGATATGCTGAGTTCGGAGTTCAACATGGATTTAAGTTAAGATTAGCATATGAGTCAGCATGGCCATAAGTTTAAATCAGCTTGCATAAGATCGAGTCAGCATGGCTATCTCTTTTAATGCTGACTTTTTATAGGCTCAGCATAAGAGTTATACAAGTGAACAATGCCGTCATTGCACTCAACTTACTGCATATTGTGACCTTTATTTCAAGTCAGCATGCATCATGAAGTCAGCATGTGACCGTAAGCTTAAATCAGTTTGATAGCATAAGATATAGCATTTCAGCATATATCCTTCAACTTAATGTCAACTAGAGTAGAAATGCAACGTTTTGGAGTCTTCTGATTAATGTAAAATCACTTAGGTTTAAGGACAGACCACCAAGTCTGGACCATGGGGTCTGTGGTCTGATTTTCTAGGTACATCGATGTAAAGGTTGGAACAATTAGTTTTGAGGTACAACAATGAGTTTTCCTGTTCCAACGTCCACCTTCCTTATTAAACATTTCAAAGCCATTATTTACACGGCTTTAGGTTTAATTAAAGAAAAAGCGATATAATGACCCGTTTATACAGGAAGAAACGTTGTAACCTATAAGATCTAATTAATACGTGATTCATTCCCCTTCCTCCCTTTATCTCTCTCTCCCTCTCTCCATGCTTCACTTAAGGGAGACTAAGTGTATTAAGAACTCCCTGAAGCCATTATTCCCACATATAAGCTCATTATATCATATTGTAAACCCGTCCTGAAGGGTGATAGAATTTTACACTTTCTGCAGTTTCGTTCGCAAAGTGTCAAGACTTAGACCTAAAGTACAGCAAGAGCAAGAGCAGCAGTGGTGTCGTTTTTCCGTGCGAAATAACTCGTTGAGAGATACCTCATCACACACCAGAGAGACTGATTGATTTGCCTTATTTTGATGTTATTTGTCCACCCGTGATCTTTATAAGGGTTAATATTGCCTGTAAGATAATAATACACCAGACACACGGACCATAGATGCAAGAAATGAGGGAAAATAACGTCTGCTATAATTCTGTCAATAATGAACCCTATTCAATTGTTATTTAGCCTTCCAGTGATAACAAATGTTTCTCTGATGTTTGTGCCGTGTATTGAAAATGAAATAGGGTCATAGAACGATAGAAGTGAGTGAAATATGGAAAAAAAGGAAAGTTAAACGTTTGAGAGTTATTTCGCGGAAGTTGGCGAAGTTATTCCCTTATGATAACGTGACTGGCCTTCCTCCCTGGCGGTGAATTCGCTCCGGATAGACGCGATTAAGAGTCTTGTCTATTTTATGTGATTTCCGTGGGATTTATCCGCTGTAAAGACACGCCATGCAGATGAAAGAGGTGAGGAATGCCTTGTGCTTGTTTTGATATGGGTGATAACGGCGAGAAATGTGATGAACGTGGTCAAGGGATTTAAATGTGGGCTGACCGCGGGGCCTCGGGTAAGATGGCGGCGCGGGTTGGTGAGGGAAATATTTGTATATATATATTTTTTTCTCGTAAACTACTGGGTATACCGAGACGGGGCTTGAGGTCATGACATATAAGGTCACTATACTTCTTGAGGTCAAGCGGTGATGTGGGGAAAAGGCGGAAAATGTGTGATATATGCAAGATAAGAGGCGGCCATCAGCTTAACGTGTGAACTTTTATCATCGATGCTCAGTAAGCCCTTTGACCTCTACCGAGTGAAGAATTAAGGGGGATTGACCTGATATATGAGGTCAGATGAGGCGTGAATGTCGTAAACAATGAATTAGGTTTAGGGGTGAGCTCACAAAGGCGACCGTGTGACCTTATTTTTGACCTTATTACCGACACTTACGACCTATGATATGGAGAATAAGATGCATTGAGCTCTTACATGAGGTCAAATGGGGCGTGGCTGTCTTAAGTACGTAATAATGGGCATTTAGCGGCCAGGTCCAGCAGGTCAGAAATGGCCCATCGCTGCTACACGGTAGAGCCACAAATTTGGCCCCTCGGGTTAAAAAAAAAAAAGACAACGGGAGGTCATTTTATACGGAGATTTCCAACACGTAACCTTTTTTATTGCTATTCCAGAAGTACACCCGATGGCAGGCCGGACCCTATCTCTCCTTCGGGGGCCAAGTTGTGATTTGCTTGGCAGGAGCCGTGGTGGTGAGTAAACTTTTCTGGGTTCCATTTCCTCAGTGAACATTAAGCTGAATAGTAAAAAAAAATTGTATGTTTGTCAGATGGTAAATGTCCACAGAGCTGCCCATCTCACTGTGGTACTTCTCACCCTAACCATGCGTTAGATCTCATAATTCTATGCATTTTGAATCCCATATATATGCCTCACAAATTGATAGAATCGCTGCTGGTGATTTATGAAAGGTTGGTGTTTTTTTTGCGGGCCGTGATGTTGTGGGCCCCGGGCGTGAAAGCGAGAAACACCTCCGCAGAGCTAAGTTGCATATACATGTGGGGGGGCGAAGGGGTCAAAGCCCCCCCGTTAACTGTTAGGTCGTAGAGTTTGGTTGGGTTAGTTTAAATATGTTCCCCCACCGTAAACCGTCGCGTCGGTGCCACCACAAAATAGCTCGTGGGTCTGCATGTTCTAAAAAAATAAAAAATAACCACGCGGTAGACCTGGTCTCACACGAGTGGGCTAATCGCTAACCTAGCGTACCGTCGCTAACCAAGCGTTTGTAGAAAAGATATATGAAGACCTAGTGATGTTTCATAAAGTAAGTAATGGTGGCACAGACGCCCCGAGCCGGCCGCCAAAAACTCACTAACTTTTCAAAAATCGGTGGCGGCGTTTCTAACAGTTTGCGGCGAACATAAATGGGGTTCAAAATGCTTAGAATAAGGAGATCTAACCCATGAGAAGTGTGAGAAGTGAGTGTAAGAAGAGACGGGGAACAGAGTATCCCAGTCCCCCCGTGATGCTCTGAGGCGGCTGCAAAAAACTCATTAACTTTTAAAAAATTGCTAGCAGCGATTCTGTCAATTTATATATATATATATATATATATATATATATATATATATATATATATATATATATATATATATATATATATATATATATATATATATATATATATATATATATATATATATATATATATATATATATATATATATATATATATATATATATATATATATATATATATATATATATATATATATATATATATATATATATATATATATATATATATATATATATATATATATATATATATATATATATATATATATATATATATATATATATATATATATATATATATATATATATATATATATATATATATATATATATTTTAGTAAAAAATCCTAGAATTATGAGAGGGGCAGCTCTGTGGACATTTATCACCTGTCAGATTAGGTTAGAATTAAGTTAGGCTAGATTTCATTGTTTCCAGGTCAGGATAAGGGTGAAGTATTAGCCCTTTATTTATAAGTGTGGAGTATTCACCCTATTCATCCTGGGGGGCTTCATGGTGTAGTGGTTAGCACACTTGGCTCACAACCGAAAGAGCCCGGGTTCGATTCCCGGGCGGAGTGGAAAAATTTGGGTGGCTTTTCCGATACCCTATGCCCCTGTCCACCCAGCAGTGTATGGGTACTACCAGGTATTAATCGGGGGTTGTGTCTTGTTCCCTTCTCCTATAATCCCTGATGACTCCCGATAAGCCGGTTGACCGGCTGTAAGATTGGGGATTGTCGGCGGCAGACCGCCGGTCGACCCTGAGGACCGTAGACTCAGCTGACCACCGCCGGTCAACTTTAAAATTTTCAAAGATATCGGCGATGTGCCCGGTTGACCGGCGGTGTTGAAAATGTCCTAATCGACCGGCGGTCAACCGCCGACACCCGCGGCAGACCGGCGGTAGACTGGCGGTAGGCCATGAGTGAACACCTGTTTATGATCTGGGGATTAGCAAGGGAGGAAGGAGGAAAACGAGGAGGAACAGGTAGGAGCGAGGGAATGAAGAGAGAGAGGGAGATGAGATAAAGGAGGAAGAGTGGGTGAAAGAGAGAAAAGAGAGAGAGAGAGAGAGAGAGAGAGAGAGAGAGAGAGAGAGAGAGTGAGTTTTATGCACACAAATGAATTTAGGTTTGAAGCAGTTTATGAGGTAATTTTAAAATATAAAAATGCAAAGATAGTGTTTGGTCGTCGATGTGCCGCAGGTCTGTCACTGGTAGACCAGCGGTCTGCCACCGGTAGGCTGGCAGTCTACCGTTGACTGACCTGCTGCAGTTGCTGGTTGGAGAAATCGAAAATCGTATATGGTCGCCAGTCTACCGCCGGTCTACCGCAGGCAGACTGGCGGTAAGCTGCCGGTCCCAGGATTATTGCCTATCTTGTTGGCGGTCAGGCCCTGATCGACTTATCGGGAGTTATCGAGGACTATCGGGACCGAGGCCGGGAATGTGTGAGAGCCCCTTAAAAAAACTCTGTATACAGGAGGCTTTTCTTTAGAAGATGGAATTGTTCATAGCATTTCATAGCTGGTGCTGCTGCAAGTTACATGTAGAATGTGTTATTACGGAGTGTGATTCTTTAACTTCAACTCGTCAGTTAGTTTTTGTTTTATTGAGTTTTCACAAACATATTCAAGTTCTGCAATCACTGCTGCATTTAACGGTGTCAACCAAAATGGCCTATCTAATGTATGGCTGAGATACGGCAAATAATACATGTCTGTGACGTCACTCCTGACCGAGCGATCTCGTGCAAAAAAACTCATTTGTCAACTCTTCTCGCTTTCTCGTCAAGCAGCTCGCTGCCAGTGTGGCATTGCTTATAATGTATTAACGTTCTTGCTCCCTGTGTGGCCTAAGGCTAGCTTAGGTTCATTAAAGTTTGGTCAGGTTAGGATGGCTGAGATTGTCTTTTATAAAATAGTTTAGGGTGACACAGTGAGTAATGTATTTTTATATTTTGAATATTCTTCAGCGGAACACTGGAGGCTGAGTGTGACGGTCCTTGTTGGCCGCTATGATGATGATGTGGTTTGGGTACTACCAGCTGAGAGGCCACAGCATGCTGTCCTGAAGACCGGCCAGCAACCCGGACTCTAGAGCAGTGGTTTGCATTGGTAAAAGTGTTATTTCTGCTATAATTGTCTCTTGTTTCTCTTACGACTGTCTTCTGTTTCTCATATTCTCTTATTTCTCCTGTAAGTGGTGTGCGGGAAAAACTGTGTAACAAATGTTAGGACTCGCTGGCCTGACAAATATTAACCCAGTAGCTGTGGGGGTCATGTTTCTTAACCCTTTCATTGCGCGCAGCGTGGACGCGACTTATCCCCTCAGGCGCAGTTGGGCAGCCCAATTGGGGGTCTCTTTTAACCTCTGTATCTCAAAAACTATTCATCACAGCTGAAAACTAAAAACACCATTGGAAAGAGGAGGTCCAGATCTATAGGAGTCAGTTATGTATGCCTCTTTTGCGGACGTTCAGGGAGTGTTGAATGTTAACACTTACATCGGTGCGTGCGGGATGATCAGCCATATTGAGGGAACTGTGGACATTTTTTCCTTCAGACTCTGGCAAGGGAGCATTGCCAACTGCAATATTTACAACTATTTGGTCAAAGAATCAGTCAGGTGAAGCTATGCAAAAATGCCGCTATATTGGGCAAGAACATCCACCAGTTACTCATCCGTAGATTTGCCACGCTGGGCTGATATGATTTTCCACCAAATTTAGTGAAGAATCCACTCAATTGGCAATCCTATGTTGTGAGAATTAATGTTGGAACACTCTCATACGCACGAGATGTGAGTGTGGGTGGAGGTCGCAGCGAGCGTTTAGCAATGAAAGGGTTAATGGCCCCTCTAAGCGAGAAAAATGAGAAAAAATCACCCCTCACACAAAGCACTTAATTATATATATCAAAGCATTTGTGATCAGTTTATGCATCGTCTATTTTTGGGGTTTATATCATGGCACAAATTTGGCCCGTCGCTGCTACCGGGTTAATGTCCAAAAAATTTATTTCAAGTTTCTTCACTATAGTCTATCGATTTTAACTTGAGCCCTTGGGCGTGACTCAGTCGTTGTCTTTCCCTGTAATCCCAAGCCATTCATAACACCATGCAGTCGTATTATGAGTATGTGTATACTCCACAAATAGATAACGTACAGACTAACAGTGAGACAGATCGCAGGTCATGGCTAGATCTGTAAAGAATTGAGGCTTCCCCGGCCCAAACCACAGGGCTCAAGTTAGAGTCCATGTACTATAGTGACTTTATAAGAACATAAGAACGTAAGGAGTCTGCAAGAGACCGGTTGGGCTATACAAGGCAGCTCCTGTACACTCCACTCCACCTTACCTCACCATCCATGGCTTTATCTAACCTCTTCTTGAATGTATCTACGGTATTGGCACCCACATCATGGCCCCCAAGCCTGTTCCATTCGTCCACCACTCTATTGGTGAACCAATTCTTGCCTATGTCTTTGTTAAATCTGGATTTGTCCAACTTAAAACCATTGCTACGCATCCTACCCGGCTCTTTTACTATCAAAATCTTATTGACATCCCCTTTATAGAAGCCCTTCATCCATTTATAGACTTCGATCAAGTCTCCTCGCAATCTTCACATTTCTAGCGAGTGTACATTTAACTGCTTCAGCCTGTCTTCATGAGGCAAAAGCGACAGGCCAAATTTGTGTCTTTATCGAGTAGCAGCGACGGGCCAAATTTGTGCCATGATATAAACCCCCCAAAATAGATGATACATAATCTGATCACAAATGCTTTGATATACAGTCACCCCCCGCCGTTCGCGGTCTCACCCATCGCGGTTTCGCGTATTCGCGGTCAACTAATTGTGACCCCCCCTTATATTACGCCCCTGTTTCGTATACGCGGATGCATGCATTGTAAATAGGAAGGCAGAGGAGGAGGAGGGAGGAGGAGAGGGGGGGAGAGAGGAGGGAGGAAGGAGAGGAGGGAGGAGGGAGGCAGAGGAGGGGGGAGGGAGAGAGGAGGAGGAGGAAGGGAGGAGGAGGGAGGAGGGAGGCAGAGAGAGGGGAGAGGGAGGAGGGAGGGAGGGAGGCAGAGAGGAGGGAGGGAGGCAGAGAGGAGGGGGGAAGGGAGAGAGGAGGGGGGAAGGGAGAGAGGAGGGAGGAAGGCAGAGAGGAGGGAGGGAGGGAGGCAGAGAGGAGGGGGGAAGGGAGAGAGGAGGGAGGCGGGGCAATGGACGTTAAGGCGGTGTCACACTAGCACTTTTTCCGTCGATTAATGCCATTTCCGTCGATTTTTCATCGTTCCGCATGAACTTATCGCATGAATTTGTCAGACGATCAGGATCGTTTCCGCCTGCAAATTTCCGCCTTTGTTTACATTTCCAAGACCAAGACCGAGACTTTCCGCGTGGCTTCAACCTGTCTCAAACGCTCTCCTGCAGTGACAGCCTTCCTCATCCTGGTGTCACTTCTGGCAATAAGAGGTGTCACTAACTCCAGAAGTCTGTGGTACTGGCTCTTGTCCAACCTGATCCAATTCTTCAGAGTCTCATGATCCTCTAAACTCAGCTCTTTTAACAGCCTGTGGTACACACTTTCTCTTTCCCGACGAGCCAACCATGAGCGCATCCATGCACGCTTCCCCATTATCCTAAAAAAAAAAAATTCACGCGGCGCCACACTGCAGTGTTGCCAGATTGGGCTACTTATCGCAAATTGGGCTACTTTTGGGAACGAAAAAAACATGTCTGACTTTCATTCCAGGCCCACGTTTCACGTGTCAGAGGTGACTTCCCCAAATGCATATTTTCCCATAGGGTTATAGTCCCGCCGTTCGCGGTTTCGCGCATCGCGCCGAAGTCCGGGAACGAAATACCCGCGAACGGCGGGGGATGACTGTATATTATGAAATGATTTGTGCGAGGGGTGATTTTTTCTCATTTTTCTCGCTTGGAGGGACCATTAAGAAACATGATCCCTACCACCACCACCGAGTTAATGATAAATATAAATGAATCTAGTTATTGGGGACCAGAAGACAGATTTTGTGTTGGAAGTCAGTAAATATAAGAGTGAGTACTACAGTCTGGCAACGTTGGCACTGCCTCAAAGTATAGGCCTGGCTTTATGTATAGAGTTATGAGGGGAGAGAGAGAGAGGGAGGGGAGAGGAAGAAATGGAGGAAGAAAAATATGTAAAATAACAAATATGAGAGAGATTATCTATTAATTATCTTTTATTATACAGCGCTTGATAGAGAGAGAGATTTTATATTTTATCCCATGCCATCTTTCCCGGTACAAGACTTTGACAGTGGACACATATTTGCAGGTTGGTGTAGCAGTGCCGGGAGGTGCCATAACACTCCCCTCAACAACAGTCTCTTCACCGACAAGTAATTCTTCACCAACAAGCTTTTCAGCAGCTTGGAGAAATAGGTAAGCTTTCTCTACTCACTTCCCTTCATTGGTGGGTTACCAGAAGACCCCAAAGGGTGAACCCGTTATATTGAGGTGTAAAATGTTCAGCAGCTCACTTAGTAACCAAATGTGTTGTAAAATGTTCACTACCTCTATGAAAAACAAGCAATGCGGCTAGCTTCAGACTGAGGAGAAAGACACCCTCACCCCTCACACAAACCATTTCATAATATATATATATATATATATATATATATATATATATATATATATATATATATATATATATATATATATATATATATGTAATGTACCAACATTATGTTTTCAGTTACTCTGAGTTACAGCATTTGAATAGAGATTTGAGTTTACCAACTGACGTTTTCATCCTGGTGTTAGTAAAATGACTGAATAATAAAACCATATATAATTAAAACCACAATACCTGATGAAACTAAAAAAAGATTCACAAAAAACACTGGTTTTATTGATGTTTTTTTGGTTTAAACCAGGGGTGTCAAGCTCATGGCCTGCGGGATAGTCATAAATGGCCCACGGTATCACGGTAGCTTCAATCTTGTCAATGTATTTTCTACCCTTGTTGACCCCCATGACGGCACTTCAGAGTATGAATTGGCCCTCCAAGGGTTTTGAGTTTGACACCCCTGGTTTAAACCACCAACCCTGCTGTACATAATTAAAATCTTACATATAGTTAAAACCACAATACTGATGAAACTAACAAAGATACACACAAAAGAAAAAAAAATGGTTTTAATAGTTGGTTTAAACCACTTTTTTTTATTGGTTTAAACCATTTGTGGCTTAGTGCAGTACAGTATGTTATATGCATTTGCTCAGTAAGTTTCAGAAAACAATAAGTTTGAATAAGTATTGTACTACATTTGAATTTACACATAATTTAGCTACCAGTATTTTTCTGTATGCATTGTTGGAAAGGATTTTTTCAAACAATATTCTCTGCTGTTTAGTGAAGAAAAACAAATATATATATATATATATATATATATATATATATATATATATATATATATATATATATATATATATATATATGCCACTTCACTAAACAGAAAATAAATTTAAAAAAAAAAAAACAGGTCTCTCTCTCTCTCTCTCCAATATCTGTGTCTATTTTTACCATGAAAAGAATTTACCACAAAAAATCAATTATCAATTTTATTAATCTCCTTACTTTACTCCTAGAGACAAGAGGAGGAAGAGGAAGAAGAAGAAGAAGAGGAAGAGGAGGATGACTTTGAAGACCAGCAGACAGACAGAAAGACATTGGTGA
The DNA here is from genome assembly GCF_024679095.1 of Eriocheir sinensis. NCBI lineage: Eukaryota > Metazoa > Arthropoda > Malacostraca > Decapoda > Varunidae > Eriocheir > Eriocheir sinensis. Next base: position 53,855 of record NW_026110711.1, read on the forward strand.
GTGTTGAATCATTCTTTCCATAATACTCTCTCTCCTTCCTTCCTTCTTGTCTCTTGGATAGGTTAGGATAAAAGGCCAGATTATTGAACCTCCTCTCTCAAGTTCACATATTTGAGGGTTTCTTAGGAGTTTTGGGAGTTATTTCCAGGGCTAGTTTTATGAGCCTTGTGGTAGAGTGACCCTTCCTCTGTACCGTGAACCTTAAAGGGGCTCTCACACATTCCCGATCCCGGTCGCGACCGTCCCCGATGACTCCCGATAAGCCGATCGGGGCCTGACCGCCGGTCTGCCTGCGGTTTACCGGCGGTAGACCGGCGACCATATACGATTTTCGATTTCTCCGACCGGCGACTGCAGCAGGCCAGTCGGCGGTAGACCGCCGGCCTACCGGCGGCAGACCTGCTGCACATCGACGAGCAAACACTTTCTTTGCATTTTCATATATTTATAATTACCTCATAAATAGCTTCATACCTAAATTCATTCGTGTGCATAAAACTCTCTCTCTCTCTCTCTCTCTCTCTCTCTCTCTCTCTCTCTCTCTCTCTCTCTCTCTCTCTCTCTCTCTCCTTTCACCCATTCCTCTTCCTCCTTTTTTTCATCTCTTTCCACCCTCTCTCCCTTCCTTCCTCACTCTCCTCCATCCCTCCCTCTCTCTTCCTCACTCCCTCCCACCTGTTCCTCCTTCCATTCCTTTCCCTTCTGTCTCTCTCTCTCTCTCTCTCTCTCTCTCTCTCTCTCTCTCTCTCTCTCTCTATCTGTCTATCTATTTCTCTATCTATCTATCTGTCTATCTATATCTCTATCGATATATCTATATATATCTATATATATATATATATATATATATTTATATATATATATATATATATATAATTATTTATTTTTTTTTTTGTCCTCTCTCTTTCATCCATTCCTCTTCCTCCTTTATCGCATCTCCCTCTCTCTCTTCATCCCTCGCTCCTACCTGCTCCTCTTCGTTTTCCTCCTTCTTCCCTCGCTAATCCCCAGGTCAGACACAGGTGTTCACTCGTGGTCGACCGCCGGTCTGCCGCCGGTCTGCCGTGGGTGTCGGCGGCTGACCGCCGGTCGACTGGCGACATTTTTCCACACCGCCGGTCGACCGGGCGCATCGCCGATATCTTTGAAAATTTTAAAGTTGACCGGCGGTGGTCGGCTGCGTCTACGGTCCTCAGGGTCGACCGGCGGTCTGCCGCCGACAATCCCCGATCTTACAGCCGGTCGACCGGCGACCGGCTTATCGGGAGTCATCGGGGACTGTCGCGACCGGGACCGGGAATGTGTGAGAGCCCCTTAACCCGTAGAGCTCAGGGAAAAACATACCTCACTTCAGCCTTCCATACCTTCACTCCTACTTAGCTTACCTAACTGAATGAAGTATCCTTATAAAGTACATACCCTTAACCCCTTCACTACGGCCGGGCCAAAACGGAGCCCCGCACCGTATCCGAGATCGCCGTGCGCACCAAATTTGAAATGTTGCTATTGAATATAACAAGTTTTCAGCCATAAACTCAACACAATCATCATGTATTATAAATGAAAACATGCAGAATTAAATGGTGCACATAAAGAAACATAATTTGATTGATAGTTTTGAGATGTAAGCATAAATATAGAAATAGAATAACTTGTGTATTGGCCAGTATACGCGTCCTCGGATATGGTACGGGGCACGCAAGGTTGCAGTATACTGGTGTTGAAGGGTTAACTGTCCTTTGACGTTAAGTTGAAGACTGTATGACCATTGGCAGAACAAGTACAGAACATTGAAGTAGGATCACTGGGAGCACATTTTTATATACAGTTTTCCACCCAAAATGGACTTTCCTTCTATGATTTAGCAGGCCAGTGGGGGGGTCCCTCTGTATCTCAAAAACTATTCATCACAGCTAAAAACCAAAAACACCATTGGAAAGAGGAGGTCCAGATCTATAGGAGTCAGTTATGTATGCCACTCTTGCGAACGTACATGCACGTTCAGGGAGTGTTGAACGTTAACTAACACTCACGTCGGTGCGTGCAGGATGATCAGCCGTATTGAGGGAACTGCGGATATCTCTCCTTCAGACTCTGGCAAGGGAGTATTGCCAACTGCAATATTTACAACTATTTGGTCAAAGAATCAGTCAGGTGAAGCTATGCAAAAATCCCGCTATATTGGGCAAGAACATCCACCAGTTACTCGTCCGTAGATTTGCCGCGCTGGGCTGACATGATTTTCCACCATAATTAGTAAAGAACACACTCAATTGGCAATCCTGTGTTGTGAGAATTAGTGTTGGAACACTCATACATGGGAGATTTGAGTGCGGCTGGAGCTGGCAGCAGCGAGCGTTTAGCGCCACCAGCAAATATGCCTAACGCCCGCTGCAAGCGCTTAGCAATGAAAGGGTTAATGGTCCCTCCAAGCGAGAAAGATGAGGAAAAATCACCCCTCACACAAACCATTTCTTAATACATATCAAAGCATTTGTGATCAGATTATGTATCATCTAATTTGAGGGGTTCATATCATGGCACAAATTTGGCCGGTCACTGCTACACGGTAAGCCACAAATTTGGCCCGTCGCTGCTACACGGTTTAATTATTGCATTCAATTTTACTAGTGACAGAGATTTTGTGAGAGCTTATTACACCAGAATTTCACTTAATTATGTGAGTCAGAAACCACAGAAATGTTAGCAGAGTGAATTCAAAGGTAAACACGCACATACTGTATTGTTCGGCCCGTAAGACGCTGCCTCTTGGAAGACACCCTGATTATGGAATGATATTTTTCACGGTGTAAGAGTGTGAGCAAACCTTGTAGGGTTGGACGTAGCAGACGAGACATTAACCCGGTAGCTGCGACGGGCCAAATTTGTGGCTTTACCGTGTAGCAGTGACGGGCCAAATTTGTGGCTTTACCGTGTAGCAGCGATGGGCCAAATTTGTGGCTTTACCGTGTAGCAGTGACGGGCCAAATTTGTGGCTTTACCGTGTAGCAGTGACGGGCCAAATTTGTGGCTTTACCGTGTAGCAGTGACGGGCCAAATTTGTGGCTTTACCGTGTAGCAGTGACGGGCCAAATTTGTTGCTTTACCGTGTAGCAGCGGCGGGTCAAATTTGTACCATGATATAAACCCCCCAAAATAGATGATACATAAACTGATCACAAATGCTTTGATATATATTTTGAAATGGTTTGTGTGAGGGGTGATTTTTTCTCATTTTTCTCGCTTAGAGGGACCATTAAGAAACATGATCCCCGCTGCTACTGGGTTAACACCAGCAGACTGTTGGCACCAATCTGCCAAGGCTGAACAGTGGGCTGAGGCAGACTACAGTACCCCAAGGATGGGATAAAGGGACGAGGGCGAGGTGGCTGGCAGACCCTATTGTACGTACTGGATTTCTCGATATAAAGGGTGGGCTTCGTGGTGCAGTGGTTAGCACACTCAGCTCGCAACTAAGAGAGCCCGGGTTCGATTCCTGGGTGGAGTGGAAAAATTTGAGCGGCTTTTCTGATACCCTACGCCCCTGTCCACCCAGCAGTGAGTGGTTACCAGGTATTAATCGGGGGGGGTTGTGTCCCGTCTCCTGGGGTCTGTTCCCTTCTCCTATAATTCCTTCCCCTTCTGTCTCTCTCCGGCATATGACCACAGATGTGCTGCCCACTAAACAAAACTTTCCAACTTTCTCGATGTAAGTGTGTCCTTTATATCCAAAATACAAATAAGTGTTTAATTTGCACATTTTTTTCACTTATATGTGATATTTTATGGAGTGTCCACCAGATGTCTCACGCAACTGGACTCACACGGCCACACAGCTGAGCTCAGTTCTTCCCGCGCGCCACTTGAACAACAATACAGTACCCACACTGCCACGCTACTCAACAATAGGGGTGGGCAGGTATCGGTACTAACGGTACCAGCTATATGATACAGTACCAGTACCAGACTGCTCAGTACCTGTACCAATACTAGCCAGTCGCTCATGGTGTCCCTCATTTCTTCCTCACTCGAGTGAGGCTGAGACTGAGTGCCTGAGTGGATATCTTGGTGATATGGATATTCTCTCTCTCTCTCTCTCTCTCTCTCTCTCTCTCGCAGGTGGATAAAAACATCAAAATAAGGCAATTCTATGTAATTAATGTAAGTAATAATGTAATTCTATGTAATTGTCTCTCTCTCTCTCTCTCTCTCTCCCCACTGAAGGAAGTGAATATTTATTTTTCGATAAAAAAACTACCTCTTGTTTGATTTACATTGTTTTTGATTTACGCAATGACCTCTTCAAGGACACAATACTCGCGTCAATCGTGTTAGCTGTACCTGTAAGACGTAAGCATAGAGGTTATATCATACAAGAGGCTGAATTGAAAAGCTGTGTAAGGCCACCTCCTACAACATTCACCCTGGAGGACACATGGATAGGGCATTTTTTATGGGGGAAAAGTGCGTCTTAAATGTCGTTAAAATACAGTACACCGGGTATTCAATATATGCGAGTTCAGTTATATTCGACTAACCTTAATGAGCCAAGTACAGGTAACACGATTGACACGAGTATTGTGTCCTTGAAGAGGTCACGTAAATCAAAAACAATGTAAATCAAACAAGAGGTAGGTTTTTATCGAAAAATAAATATTCACTTCATTCAGTGGAGAGAGAGAGAGAGAGAGAGAGAGAGAGAGAGAGAGAGAGAGAGAGAGAAAATCCATATCACCGAGATATCCACTCAGGCACTCAGTCTCAGCCTGTTGTTGTTGTTGTTGTTGTTGAGCAGCGTGGGTACTGTATTGTTGTTCAAGTGGCGCGCGGGAAGAACTGAGCTCAGCTGTGTGGCCGTGTGAGTACTGTTGCGTGAGACATCTGGTGGACACTCCAGAAAATATCACGTATAAGTGAAAAAAATGTGTAAATTAAACATTTATTTGGATTTTGGACCCAGCGTTATTTCAAAAACTCATAAACAAAACTCGCGTCAATCGAGAGTTACCTGTATTCATTTTATGCGAGAAAAATTCGCTCATATGCGAATATCGGCGCTGGTGCGACTGGTTGGTGAGGTATGGTGACACACTAGAGGGTGCAGATAATGCTTTCCTGCATTTTCCTCGCCTATAATTAACCTTTTCCTGTCTCTGATCCTAAAGTTAATCCTCAGGGGTGGGTTTCATCATAGTGCTCTCCCAAGCGTGGTGACGTCACGCACAGTTGGGAGAATTTCTTGGGCGTGTTTCATCACCGCGCCACAAGCACTTCCAAGTAGGGGTGGGGGCGGTCTTGGGAGTAACCAGCGTTGCCAATCTTCCGCGTCGCTTTGACGTCTAATATGTCTTCAATTAACCTAAATTACACTTCTTATATATAATTATGGAATTATAAATATAAACAATTGATATTTAGTTGAAATACAGCGATAGTATCTTCATTGTAAGGAATATGTGCAAGTATTTTTTTCCGTCTGCATCTTCAACGGCACCACGGTGTAAACAAACATTTAGTGAGTCGTGAGTAGACCCTGGCCACCTCGCCACCATGGCCTGCAGCTTGTACTGTGCATCAAATAACACTTGCACATTGATGCTGTGGTAGTTCTTGCGGTTGACGTACACTTCTTCGTGCTCATGTGGGGCCACTATTCTTACGTGGGTGCCATCAACAGCACCCACCACACCGGGAAAACCAGCAATTTCGGCAAACTCCGCCTTCATTCTCTGCTGCTCCCCCTGGTTTAAAAGGAACCCCATGAACCGCCTCATATTCTCTTGTGTCACGAGAGCATCCACGGTCTGGGTGATGATTCTGCTGACTGTGGCCCGGGAAACTCCAAAGTCATCTGCGCTGTACTGCTGCATTTTCTCGGTGGCGAGGTATCGCAAAGTCAACGCCACTTTCAGCTCCGCTGTGACCGCACGGCTCCTCTCAGTCCTGTTGCCAATCACGTGTCGCACCAAGTCAGTGACGAACAACAGGCCAGCACGATGATGCGTTTTGCGTCATCAAAGTAAAAGGTCCTGGCGCACGATGACGCGAAACGCGTCATAAAAGTAAAAAAAATTATTAAAAATTAAATTTTCGGTGAAAGTGCGTAAAATTTGGAGTGTCATTTGTTGGGATAAGTTTCTTAGAGGTAACATATGGCAACCTTTCTAAGGAACGTAAATGAGGAACGTGGAGCGATTTTTAGTTGTTAGCCTACTCTGACGGGAGAGGAAAAAATACAGTTTTCTTGGTGTAACTCAGGAACTAATAGGCGTACGAAGATTTTGAGGATACCATAAGAATCCTCACTAAATTCCGCTTCGAAACATATATTCGGCTAAAAAAGTTGGCCCACAAAATTTCGAGATAGCAAATGGGGAAGAGTTGGTACTTAGGATTTATTGTCTACAATACTCTATACGGAGACTTGAAACGAGTGTCTATTGTTTATATATATTTTTCCTCTATTTTTATTTGCTAATGTTCTAGTATCTTACTGTGCGCGAGAGGGTTAAAGATGTCCCTTCTCGGGCGAAAATTCCTTGGTCGGTGCTGGTGGGGTTGTTCACGGGCTGCCATGTTTACAGTCTGATGCTTGGAACCTTCCTTGGGAGCGCTTGGGAGACCCTGCACGGCCTCCCAAGGCGGCGAGCGAGATAGGCAGAGTTCCAAGGCTTGGGAGCTTTCGTGAAACATGCCCAAGGTTTCTCGCACGCTTGGGACTCCTTGAGCACACTTCCAAGGACTTGGGAACTTTGATGAAACCCACCCCTGGTACCTAATTATCAGCATGTATCGTAGACTTTGGGTGTGTCTCCCCGGAAGCAATCAATGTGCTTTATTGTTGCTTTAGTGCTTTATTATTCTGAAACGGTGCCGAAATAAATAGTTAGAGGGTTCTAAAACGGGTCGTGGAACATAACCCCCTATAATTAATGGGATCATAGGTTCGACATATGCGAATTCACATTATGCGAGCTTTTTGCAGAACATAACCATCGCACATAACGAATACCATGTGGTGTACTTTGATGTAACTGATGAATGTTTCCTGGGTCGTATATGAACAAAAACCTCACACTAGGCTACTGTTTAATCCCACTCCCCTGGCTTGAGACATTAGAACAGTCCCTCAGCAAGTTTGAATCCCTCTGGTGGGCTGATGTTAACCCGGTAGCAGTGACAGGCCAAATTTGTGGCTTTACCGTGTAGCAGCGACGGGCCAAATTTGTGGCGTCACCGTGTAGCAGCGACGGGCCAAATTTGTGGCTTCACCGTGTAGCAGCGACGGGCCAAATTTGTGGCTTCACCGTGTAGCAGCGACAGGCCAAATTTGTGGCTTCACCGTGTAGCAGCGACGGGCCAAATTTGTGGCTTTACCGTGTAGCAGCGACGGGCCAAATTTGTGGCTTCACCGTGTAGCAGCGACGGGCCAAATTTGTGGCTTCACCGTGTAGCAGCGACGGGCCAAATTTGTGGCTTCACCGTGTAGCAGCGACGGGCCAAATTTGTGGCTTTACCGTGTAGCAGCGACGGGCCAAATTTGTGTCATGATATAAACCCCCCAAAATAAATCATACATAATCTGATCACAAATGCTTTGATATATATTATGAAATGATTTGTGTGAGGGGTGATTTTTTCTCATTTTTCTCACTTAGAGGGACCATTAACCCATAGAGTTTTCTGCATCTCAAAGTTAACCATGTCATACCAGGAAAGGGAAATTTATTTTAATTTTTTAGAGCCTATGTTCTTTCCATTATAAACACTTCTCACAACCCTATAGCGTGAGTAATGTATTAGTACTTCTTTGCATCACAAAAAAATAACAGTAATTATAAGTACAAGAAAATGGTTGGGTCAGGCAGCACTGCTCGCTTCAAGGCCGTCTGTACTACAACCGTAGTTCTCAAAGCTCAACATAATACCGAGGGCTTCGTGGTGCAGTGGTTAACACACTCGGCTCACAACCGAGAGAGCCCGGGTTCGATTCCCGGGCAGAGTGGAAAAATTTGGGTGGCTTTTCCGATACCCTACACCCCTGTCCACCCAGCAGTGTACCAGTTATTAATTGGGGGTTGTGTCCTGTCTCCTGGGGTCTGTTGCCTTCTCCTATAATTCCTTCCCCTTCTGTCTCTCTCCGGCATATGACCACAGATGTTGCGCCCACTAAAAGAAACTTTCCCTGTTCCCTTCTGTAATTCTTTCCCCTTCTGTCTCTCTCCGGCATATGACCACAGATGTTGTGCCCACTAAAAGAAACTTTCCCTGTTCCCTTCTGTAATTCCTTCCCCTTCTGTCTCTCTCCGGCATATGACCACAGATGTTGCGCCCACTAAACCAAACTTTCCAACTGTTCCCTTCTCCTATAATTCCTCCCCCTTCTGTCTCTCTCCAGCATATGACCACAGATGTTGCGCCACCTAAACAAAACTTTCCCTGTTCCCTTGTGATGTAAGTCTTTCCCGGTCTGTCTCCGGCATATGACCACAGATGTTGCGCCCACTAAACCAAACTTTCCAACTGGTCCCTTCTCCTATAATTCCTCCCCCTTCTGTCTCTCTCCGGCATATGACCACAGATGTTGCGCCACCTAAACAAAACTTTCCCTGTTCCCTTCTCCTGTAATTCTTTCCCCTTTTGTCTCCGGCATATGACCACAGATGTTGCGCCCACTAAACCAAACTTTCCAACCGTTCCCTTCTCCTATAATTCCTTCCCCTTCTGTCTCTCTCCAGCATATGACCACAGATGTTGCGCCACCTAAACAAAACTTTCCCTGTTGCCTTCTCCTATAATTCCTTCCCCTTCTGTCTCTCTCCGGCATATGACCACAGATGTTGCGCCCACTAAACCAAACTTTCCAACTGTTCCCTTCTCCTATAATTCCTTCCCCTTCTGTCTCTCTCCAGCATATGACCACAGATGTTGTGCCACCTAAACAAAACTTTCCAACTGTTCCCTTCTCCTATAATTCCTTCCCCTTCTGTCTCTCTCCGGCATATGACCACAGATGTTGCGCCACCTAAACAAAACTTTCCCTGTTCCCTTCTCCTGTAATTCTTTCCCCTTCTGTCTCTGGCATATGACCACAGATGATGTGCTGCCCACTAAACAAAACTTTCCAACTACAACATAATACTGTGATGCTTCCGACTATCAGTTTTCATTTCCGATTACTCTGAAGCGTAATTTACTATTCCTTATGCCTTACTGATTATAGAATCGAGGAGTAATTACCTAGAAGAAAGTAACTTACCTTCTTGTATAATGATTTTTGTTGGAATGCAGACAAATGTACAGAAAGGCCCTTTAACATCCATTTAAAACTACCAAGACTTGTCAAATTATTGCTCTTCACTGTCAATGAACAATGTTACATACACAAACAAAAATAAAGGGCGCATAAGCCCTCAAAAGAGCTTGCGTATATATACGTACTAAACACTGCCCTAAGAGGTACGTTTACGCATGTACTAAACACTGTACGGGTTAAGAATCATGATCCTCGCTGCTACAGGGTTAAAAGTCGCTAAAATACAGTACTTTGACGTGACTGTTGAATGTTTCCTGGGTCATATATGAACAAAAACCTCACACTGGGCTACTGTTTAATCCCACTCCCCTGGCTTGAGACATTAGAACAGTCCCTCAGCAAGTTGCTTCCACTAAAATCCCTCTTACATTTTCTCCCTCTCGGCAACAGCTTTCTCCCTCTCCGTTCCATCCTTCTTGCCTCTTAACCTCTTCGGTACGGCAAGTCAAAACGCGCGCCCGCGTCATATCCGGGATTTCAGCGCGCGCGGCAAACTTTAAAAACTCCACGGTCAATCACAAAACGAAACATAATCATAACAGAGTATGTATCTGAATATCGAGAATAATTCCATTGTGCCTTACACACCAATATTCAGTCTAAAATAAAATGCAATTTATATTTCACTCACTAATTTTCATCGGAGGGTGGCGGCGATGGAAGTTGGTATTCTTCCTCCTCCTCTGATTGATGAAGTATAAGTGTTGACACACATGAGAAAGAGTTCTCGGCAGCTGGTGGCGGTGAAGGAGGTGGTGGTGGTGAGGGTGAGGGTGAGGGTGACGGATGAAGGGGCGCGGGAGATGGAGGAGGGGCTGAATGTGAAGGAGAAGGTGGTGGTGATGGATGAAGGGGCGCGGGAGATGGAGGAGGGGCTGAATGTGAAGGAGAAGGTGGTGGTGATGGATGAAGGGGCGCGGGAGATGGAGGAGGGGCTGAATGTGAAGGAGAAGGTGGTGGTGAGGGTGAGGGTGACGGATGAAGGGGCAGGGGAGATGGAGGAGGGGCTGAATGTGAAGGAGAAGGTGGTGAGGTGAGGGTGACGGATGAAGGGCGCGGGAGATGGAGGAGGGGCTGAATGTGAAGGAGAAGGTGGTGGTGAGGGTGAGGGTGAGGGATGAAGGGGCGCGGGAGATGGAGGAGGGGCTGAATGTGAAGGAGAAGGTGGTGGTGAGGGTGAGGGTGACGGATGAAGGGGCGCGGGAGATGGAGGAGGGGCTGAATGTGAAGGAGAAGGTGGTGGTGAGGGTGATGGTGACGGATGAAGGGCGCGGGAGATGGAGGAGGGCTGAATGTGAAGGAAAGGTGGTGGTGAGGTGAGGGTGATGGTGACGGATGAAAGGGCGCGGGAGATGGAGGAGGGGCTGAATGTGAAGGAGAAGGTGGTGGTGACGGATGAAGGGGCGCTGGAGATGGAGGAGGGGCTGAATGTGAAGGAGAAGGTGGTGGTGAGGGTGAGGGTGATGGTGACGGATGAAGGGGCGTGGGAGATGGAGGAGGGGCTGAATGTGAAGGAGAAGGTGAGGGTGATGGTGACGGATGAAGGGGCGCGAGAGATGGAGGAGGGGCTGAATGTGAAGGAAAAGGTGGTGGTGAGGGTGATGGTGACGGATGAAGGGCGGGGAGATGGAGGAGGGGCTGAATGTGAAGGAGAAGGTGGTGGTGAGGGTGATGGTGAAGGATGAAGGTGAGCGGGAGAAGGAGGAGGCGCTGAATGTGAAGGAAAAGGAGCTGGTGAGGGTGATGGTGATGGAGACGGATGACAGGGCGCAGGAGATGGAGGAGGGCTGAATGTGAAGGAGAAGGTGAGGGTGATGGTGACGGATGAAGGGGCGCGGGAGATGGAGGAGGGGCTGAATGTGAAGGAAAAGGTGGTGGTGAGGGTGAGGGTGATGGTGACGGATGAAGGGGCGTGGGAGATGGAGGAGGGGCTGAATGTGAAGGAAAAGGTGGTGGTGAGGGTGAGGGTGATGGTGACGGATGAAGGGGCGCAGGAGATGGAGGAGGGGCTGAATGTGAAGGAGAAGGTGAGGGTGATGGTGACGGATGAAGGGGCGCAGGAGATGGAGGAGGGGCTGAATGTGAAGGAGAAGGTGAGGGTGATGGTGACGGATGAAGGGGCGTGGGAGATGGAGGAGGGGCTGAATGTGAAGGAGAAGGTGAGGGTGATGGTGACGGATGAAGGGGCGTGGGAGATGGAGGAGGGGCTGAATGTGAAGGAGAAGGTGAGGTGATGGTGACGGATGAAGGGGCGTGGGAGATGGAGGAGGGGCTCAAACTGAAGGAGAATGGGAGGGTGATGGTGATGGATGAAGTGGCGTGGGCGATGGAGGAGGGGCTGAATGTGAAGGAGAAGGTGAGGTGATGGTGACGGATGAAGGGGCGTGGGAGATGGAGGAGGGGCTGAATGTGAAGGAGAAGGTGAGGGTGATGGTGACGGATGAAGGGGCGTGGGAGATGGAGGAGGGGCTGAATGTGAAGGAGAAGGTGGTGCTGGTGGTGGTGAGAGTGAGTGGTAAGCAACGATGGGTGATTGTGGGAGTGAAGGAGGCTGAGAAACAAAATTAGCAGATAGGGGTGAAGATGAGCGGTGGTGTGTGTGGCGGGATGGTGTGTGGTGTGGATGTGGAGAGGGTGGTGAAGAAGTTTTGTGGGGTGAAGAGGGTGCAGAGCAGGATGTATGGGGTGATGGATCACATCTCTCACCAAGTGTTGCCACGTGACTGACTCGGACACAATAGAAAAAGAGATTACGCGCGAGACATCGTTTTCTATAAATTTTTTTCATCTACATCTATCAGGGACAGACTACGAGAAAATAAAATAAAAGCATTACTTACAGATGTGACTTTATCTCATATCAAATTATGAACAAAAGTAGTGGTCTTAGCTCAGTGGAGCAGAAACAGATGAGAGGTGCAGAGAGGGCGGGCGGGCGGGCAACATGATAAGGTGATCAAGCGTGCCGGCAACTCGGTGGGCGAGAGGTTTCTACACTCGCAAGTAACATATTTTCCCTCACTTTATTTGTGTTATTTCATGGCAGAAACAAAGGGTATTTGACTACCAGTGGTAGTAACTGTCCGCTAAGATCCAATATGAGTGCATGAAATTACTTCATACTCTGACATAAGAATAATATTGGGAGGTACATAAAACACCGTAGCATATCCGAGCAACATTTTGAAAGTCTCGTGCCATATCCGGGAAGAAATGAAACACACACTGACTCAAGCGACCATGACGCAGTATGCGCGTCACTCGGATATGCTACGAGAGACCAAATGACGCGTATACTGCGTCACCGTGCTGAAGAGGTTAATTACAGTAGTCAATAATGGCCGAATCAATCCCTTGAGCCTCTTAACTCATTCACCAGAATACAATAATGGGCGTTAGGCTTGTTTGGATGTTACACGGGTTTACAGTCCTTCACCTAGCGAGGGTGATATTTTTTTTTTTTTTTTTTTACGTCGCTGCCTGTTGCGCCGGTAGGCATCTTCCTGGTGGGGCCTGATGGTCGGCCCAAGGCTTCTTCCAGGTGGGGCCTGATGGTTGGCCCAGCCCGTTCTGGCGCAGGCGAGTGTTTATAGTGGCGCCATCTTGCATTGGCTCATGCTGCCCCCCGGAACTCGTTCTTGATTCGCTTGGACGGCTTCCTCTAGAGTCCGGGTTGATGGGTGGTCTTCAGGACAGCATGTGGGTAGTTTTAAGCCACTCGGCGGTGGCTGAAAAATCCGAGTGGTAGCGTGGGGATTCGAACCCGCGTCGTCCATCACGCGGTGAATGTGGGCCCAGTACTCTACCAATTCGGCCACCGCCTACCACAAACGTGGCACGAAAAACAGTTCACTGGTGCTCACATGGGCATAAACAATCTTCTTACATTCTCCTATATCCTCAGTAAAATATAGCCTAACCGGCAGACAAAGGGGACGAACCAGGTGGTTACATCCTCGTTAAAGAGAAATACTGCACAGCCCTGCTACTCCGTGGACTAAACACCCTATGTAGTCAATACGTGTATCATACCGAACACACCCGAGACACGCACGTGACAGACCCTTTATCTCCACTCACTTCCCTGTCCGGGGGAAGAGCCAAGGCGTGTCTGTTAGTGTTTGCACCGCACAAATACAATAATGAGAAAATATATCTATAATATGAACAGGAATTACTTCACCTCAGAGCGACGCACCTGTCCGGGGGAAGAGCCAAGGCGTGTCTGTTGGTGTTTGCACCGCACAAATACAATAATGATAAAATATATCTATAATATGAACAGGAATTACTTCACCTCAGAGAGACGCACCTGTCCGGGGGAAGAGCC
>NW_026110711.1:70000-81209 GCF_024679095.1 Eriocheir sinensis
TAAATAGTTGGCCAGAAGATATTCACAATCATTGATTTAAGACCTTTATTCTTCCTTCACTTGTGGTTGCGTTGAACTAATTCTCATTCAGATTACATCAGGCAAGAAAAATATCCTTTTGGTAGCGTTGAAGACTTAATTACAGTAGTCAATAATGGCCGAATTAATCCCTTGACCCTCTTAACTCATTCACCAGAATACAATAATGGGCGTTAGGCTTGTTTGGATGTTACACGGGTTTACAGTCCTTCACCTAGCGAGGGTGATATATTTTTTTTTTTTTTTACGTCGCTGCCCGTTGCGCCTGTAGGCATCTTCCTGGTGGGGCCTGATGGTCGGCCCAAGGCTTCTTCCAGGTGGGGCCTGATGGTTGGCCCAGCCCGTTCTGGCGCAGGCGAGTGTTTATAGTGGCGCCATCTTGCATTGGCTCATGCTGCCCCCCGGAACTCGTTCTTGATTCGCTTGGACGGCTTCCTCTAGAGTCCGGGTTGATGGGTGGTCTTCAGGACAGCATGTGGGTAGTTTTAAGCCACTCGGCGGTGGCTGAAAAATCCGAGTGGTAGTGTGGGGATTCGAACCCGCGTCGTCCGTCACGCGGTGAATGTGGGCCCAGTACTCTACCAATTCAGCCACTGCCTACCACAAACGTGGCACGAAAAACAGTTCACTGGTGCTCACATGGGCATAAACAATCTTCTTACATTCTCCTATATCCTTAGTAAAATATAGCCTAACCAGCAGACAAAGGGGACGAACCAGGTGGTTACATCCTCGTTAAAGAGAAATACTGCACAGCCCTGTTACTCCGTGGACTAAACACCCTACGTAGTCAATACGTGTATCATACCGAACACACCCGAGACACGCACGTGACAGACCCTTTATCTCCACTCACTTCCCTGTCCGGGGGAAGAGCCAAGGCGTGTCTGTTAGTGTTTGCACCGCACAAATACAATAATGATAAAATATATCTATAATATGAACAGGAATTACTTGACCTCAGAGCGACGCACCTGTCCGGGGGAAGAGCCAAGGCGTGTCTGTTGGTGTTTGCTGGGTGGGGCTCCCTACGCAGCCGCTGCCCGCGGTTCACATCCCTCCCCAGATTTAATTCGAACCCTGATTTGTTCAACCTTGCAACAACCGTCTACGGTACTTTACTCGTCGCATGATATTGGTATAATGGTTCCCCTGAATAGCAAGGTGAAAAATTCTAACTAGAAGCTACTATCTTGTATTAAAATTATGCCCATTATCTCGTATGGAGCCGATCACCTACTTTCTGCAGGCGTCAACATGTATGTCTGTCTGTCTGTCTGTCCGTCTGTCTCTGGGGTGTGAGCATCACGCAATAATAATTCAATGTTACTAATAATTCTTACATTAACTTAAATGTTACTTACATTAACTTAACATTACTTACCCATACTTAATACTACGTCCCGGCACTACAATATGACCACAGATGTTCCCTTCTCCTATAATTCCTTCCCCTTCTGTCTCTCTCCGGCATATGACCACAGATGTTCCCTTCTCCTATAATTCCTTCCCCTTCTGTCTCTCTCCGGCATATGACCACAGATGTTCCCTTCTCCTGTAATTCCTTCCCCTTCTGTCTCTCTCCGGCATATGACCACAGATGTTCCCTTCTCCTGTAATTCCTTCCCTTCTGTCTCTCTCCGGCATATGACCACAGATGTTCCTTCTCCTATAATTCCTTCCCTTCTGTCTCTCTCGGCATATGACCACAGATGTTCCCTTCTCCTATAATTCCTTCCCTTCTGTCTCTCTCTGGCATATGACCACAGATGTTCCTTCTCCTGTAATTCCTTCCCTTCTGTCTCTCTCCGGCATATGACCACAGATGTTCCCTTCCTATAATTCCTTCCCTCCTGTCTCTTGCTGGCATATGACCACAGATGTTCCCTTCTATAATTCCTTCCTTCTGTCTCTCTCCGGCATATGACCACAGATGTTCCTTCTCCTATAATTCCTTCCCTTCTGTCTCTCTCCAGCATATGACCACAGATACTCCCTTCTCCTATAATTCCTTCCCTCCTGTCTCTCTCCAGCATATGACCACAGATGTTCCTTCTATAATTCCTTCCCTTCTGTCTCTCTCCGGCATATGACCACAGATGTTCCTTCTCCTATAATTCCTTCCTCCTGTCTCTCTCCGGCATATGACCACAGATGTTCCTTCTATAATTCCTTCCCTTCTGTCTCTCTCCGGCATATGACCACAGATGTTCCTTCTCCTATAATTCCTTCCCTCCTGTCTCTCTCCGGCATATGACCACAGATGTTCCTTCTATAATTCCTTCCCTTCTGTCTCTCTCCGGCATATGACCACAGATGTTCCTTCTCCTATAATTCCTTCCCTCCTGTCTCTGGCATATGACCACAGATGTTCCTTTCTCCTATAATTCCTTCCCTTCTGTCTCTCTCCGGCATATGACCACAGATGTTCCTTCTGTAATTCCTTCCCTTCTGTCTCTTGCTGGCATATGACCACAGATGTTCCTTCTCCTATAATTCCTTCCCCTTCTGTCTCTCTCCGGCATATGACCACAGATGTTCCCTTCTCCTATAATTCCTTCCCCTTCTGTCTCTCTCCAGCATATGACCACAGATGTTCCCTTCTCCTATAATTCCTTCCCCTCCTGTCTCTGGCATATGACCACAGATGTTCCTTTCTCCTATAATTCCTTCCCCTTCTGTCTCTCTCCGGCATATGACCACAGATGTTCCCTTCTCCTGTAATTCCTTCCCCTCCTGTCTCTTGCTGGCATATGACCACAGATGTTCCCTTCTCCTATAATTCCTTCCCCTCCTGTCTCTTGCTGGCATATGACCACAGATGTTCCCTTCTCCTATAATTCCTTCCCCTCCTGTCTCTTGCTGGCATATGACCACAGATGTTCCCTTCTCCTATAATTCCTTCCCCTTCTGTCTCTCTCCGGCATATGACCACAGATGTTCCCTTCTCCTATAATTCCTTCCCTTTCTGTCTCTCTCCGGCATATGACCACAGATGTTCCCTTCTCCTATAATTCCTTCCCCTCCTGTCTCTCTCCAGCATATGACCACAGATGTTCCCTTCTCCTATAATTCCTTCCCCTCTTCGTAGAAATCCGACGAAAACTAATAGATATGCAACTATCAGATGACGGCAATGCAGAGGACGCCTGGCTAAACTTTAAAAATCACTTACTCACTCAGCAGGACACATTTGTCCCCTTGTGCGAGAAGCGAATTAACACTAATAAAAGTCCACCTTGGTTTAATAGCGAAATTAAACACTCAGTCAAGGAGAGAAAATTGTCTTACAGGTTAAAGAAAGACCAAAGCACGCCCGAAAACATTAGACTTTACAATGATGCAAGGCGACGAGTAAAAAGATTAGTGCATCAGGCAAAGCGTAGATATGAAGTAAATATTGCAGCCAACTGTAAAAATAATCCGAAATCCTTCTTCAGTTACATAAACAACAGAAAGGCGATCAGAAGTGGAATTGGACCTTTAATAAACAGCGACGGTGCACTAGTGACTGACAGCCAACACGTTGCAAACCTATTAAATAATTACTTTTCCTCGGTGTTTAATAATAACAGTCCTCCCACCACCACCAACAACACCAGTACTAATGTAAATCCCGAGCATGCATTGTCTAACTTTGAAATAAAACCCGATGAAGTCCTTAAAGCCCTCAAATCACTTAAAACAAATAAAAGTCCTGGACCTGATAAAGTATATCCAACTCTGCTGAAAGAAACAAAGAGCGAAATACTCTCTCCCTCACAACCGTATTCAATATGTCCTTGCGACAAGGCATTGTCCTTCAGATTGGAAAAAGGCTAACGTGACACCGATTTTAAGAAAGGAGACAAAAAGTACCAGGTAATTACAGGCCCATTAGTCTAACTTCGGTTGTAGGTAAGCTACTTGAGGCATAATTAGAGACAAAATTGTGAGTTACCTTGAAAGCCACTCATTAATTGGGGACTCACAACATGGCTTCCGAAACAAAAGATCCTGCCTATCAAATCTATTAACCTTTATAACGACCTCTTCACTGTTTATGACGTAACCAAATCACTGGACGTAGTCTATCTTGATTTCAGAAAGCGTTTGATAAAGTCCGCATCATAAATTACTTTACAAATTAAAACAAATAGGTATTGACGGTCAGGTAAACCAATGGATCGCGAATTGGTTGAGCAACAGACAACAAAGAGTAGTGATTGACGGATTTAACTCAGAGTGGGCGCCTGTCACTAGTGGCGTCCCTCAGGGCTCGGTTCTTGGCCCAGTGCTCTTCATTATTTACATCAACGACGTGGATGTTGGACTCAATAACCGCATTAGTAAATTTGCAGACGACACAAAGATTGGTAACTCGGTTCTCACTGACGAAGACAGGCAAAGCCTCCAAGAGGATTTGCACAAAATTTCAACTTGGTCGGATAGATGAGATGCCCTTTAACGTAGACAAGTGCCAGGTCCTTCAAGTTGGAACGAGGAATAAAAAGTTTGATTACGAAATGCGCGGCGTTAAACTCAAAAGCGTTCAATGCGTCAAGGACTTGGGGTCAAAATCGCGTCAAACCTCAAATTCTCACAGCAATGCATCGATGCAGCAAATAAAGCGAACAGAATGTTGGGCTTCATTAAAAGAAACTTTTATTCAAGAATAAAGATGTAATACTCCCGCTCTACAACAGTTTAGTCAGACCCCACTTGGAATATGCGGTACAGTTTTGGTCTCCCCACCATGCAAAGGATATTGCTAAATTAGAAGGTGTTCAGTGTCGGGCAACGAAAATTATCCCTTCCTTGCGCAACAAATCCTACGAAGAAAGGCTTTACCCTTAACATGTTCTCTCTTGAGAAACGTCGCCTCGAGGAAAACTGATCGAATGTTTTAAAATACTTAATGGTTTCACGAATGTAGACAGATCAACATTGTTTATGATCGATGACACTTTGCGCACGAGGAACAATGGCGTAAAACTCAGATGTAGACAAGTAAATTCAGACTGCACCAAATTTTTCTTCACCAACGTTGTAGTGTGAGAATGGAATAAGCTCCCATCATCAGTGGTCCAGTGTAACACGATTGACTCCTTCAAAAATAAGCTCGACCGTCACTTCCTTCAACTTAATATCAACTAAAGTAGAAATGCAACGTTTTGGAGTCTTCTGATTAATGTAAAATCACTTAGGTTTAAGGACAGACCACCAAGTCTGGACCATGGGGTCTGTGTGGTCTGATTTTCTATGTAAATCTATGTAAATCCAGCATATGACCATAGATGTTCCCTTCTCCTATAATTCCTTCCCCTCCTGTCTCTCTCCGGCATATGACCACAGATGATCCATTCTCCTAAAATTCCTTCCCCTCATGTCTCTCTCCAGCATATGACCATAGATGTTCCTTCTCCTATAATTCCTTCCCTCCTGTCTCTCTCCGGCATATGACCACAGATGTTCCCTTCTCCTATAATTCCTTCCTCTCCTGTCTCTCTCCGGCATATGACCACAGATGTTCCCTTCTCCTATAATTCCTTCCCCTCCTGTCTCTGGCATATGACCACAGATGTTCCTTTCTCCTATAATTCCTTCCCCTTCTGTCTCTCTCCGGCATATGACCACAGATGTTCCCTTCTCCTATAATTCCTTCCCCTCCTGTCTCTCTCTGGCATATGACCACAGATGTTCCCTTCTCCTGTAATTCCTTCCCCTCCTGTCTCTCTCCGGCATATGACTACAGATGTTCCCTTCTCCTATAATTCCTTCCCCTCCTGTCTCTCTCCGGCATATGACCACAGATGTTCCCTTCTATAATTCCTTCCCCTTCTGTCTCTCTCCGGCATATGACCACAGATGTTCCCTTCTCCTATAATTCCTTCCCCTCCTGTCTCTCTCCGGCATATGACCACAGATGTTCCCTTCTCCTATAATTCCTTCCCCTCCTGTCTCTCTCCGGCATATGACCACGGATGTCACTAAACCAAACTTTCCTTCCACCCTTGAAAACCTGGTTAACTTTGTCTGTGTAAACAGTGGTAATGGGAGCCCAATATGTTGAAGAAGATGCAGTCATCCTCGAGGTAGTTTTAAAATGTTTCTGCACCTTGAAAAGTAACATGGATACCTTGTGTCTATTCTCTGTGGCGGCCTTGGGAAGCAATGCCAGGAAAATGATTATTATGTTGGTAAAGATAGGAGAGTTTGTAAATATTTGACCCTGTGTCTCGGCAAGGCTCTGACCCTGCCCCCTGTGTTGACCCTCTGGTGGTAGTGACTGTGTGGAAGGAAGGAAGGAAGGAAGGGTTGAAAGTTTAAAGGAATTTATTATTATATGTAAAATGCATCTTCAGGTTGACACAAATACTAATTCCTTACTTACATTATAGATGAAAGAGGAAGAGGAAGAGGAAGAGGAGGAGGAGGAGGACACAGGAATTTCTTGGTGAGTGTTATTTTTATTTCTTTGTTCCATTTATCAATATTTTCCCTTGTTTCCTCTTTTTCTGATCTTCATTTTCTTTACAAAGGAAGGAACGAAGGAGAGAGAGAGAGAGAGAGAGAGAGAGAGAGAGAGAGAGAGAGAGAGAGAGAGAGAGAGAGAGGAAAAGAAGGAAGGGAGGGAGGAAGAGAAGGAAGGTAAAAAGGAAGGAAGAGAAGTAGGGGAGGAAGGAAGGAAGGAAAGGAGGAGGTAAGGATGGAAGGAAGGAAGGAAGAGAAGGAGGAGAATGAAGGAAGGAAGAAGAGGGTGAGAGAAGGAAGGAAAAGAAGGAAGGCAGGAAGGCGGGCAGGATGGAAGGAAGAAAGTGATGTGAGGGAAGGAAGGAAAAAGAGGGCGAGGAAAGAAGGAAGGAAGGAAGGGAGGAGGGAGGTAAGGATTGAAGGAAGAAAGAGATGTGAGGGAAGGAAGGAAGGAAAGAGAGGGAGAGGAAAGAAGGAAGGAAGGAAGGAAGGGAAGGAGAAAGATAGGAAGGAATGAAGGAAAAAGAGGGAGAGGAAAGAAGGAAGGAAGGAAGGGAGTGAAGATGAAAGATAGGAAGTAATGAAGGAAGAGAGAGGAGAGGAAAGATGGAAGGAAGGAAGAAGGAGAGAAGGACATAGATAGGAAGTACTGATGGAAATAGAGGGATAGGAATGAAGGAAAGAAAGGGAGAGGAAAGAAGGAAGGAAGGAAGGGAGGGAAGGAGAAAGATAGGAAGGAATGAAGGAAAAAGAGGGAGAGGAAAGAAGGAAGGAAGGAAAGGAGGGAGGTAAGGATTGAAGGAAGAAAGAGATGTGAGGGAAGGAAGGAAGGAAAGAGAGGGAGAGGAAAGAAGGAAGGAAGGAAGGGAAGGAGAAAGATAGGAAGGAATGAAGGAAAAAGAGGGAGAGGAAAGAAGGAAGGAAGGGAGGGAAGGTGAAAGATAGGAAGGAATGAAGGAAAGAGAGGGAGAGGAAAGATGGAAGGAAGGAAGGAAGGGAGAGAAGGACAAAGATAGGAAGGACGGAAGGAAAAAGAGGGATAGGAAAGAAGGAAGGGAGGGAAGGAAGGAAGGAAAGGAGGGAGGTAAGGATCGAAGGAAGAAAGAGATGTGAGGGAAGGAAGGAATTAAGGAGAGAGAGAGAGGAAAGAAGGAAGGAAGGAAGGAGGGAGGAGGAAGGAAAGGAGAGGTAAGGATCGAAGGAAGAAAGAGATGTGAGGAAGGAAGGAATGAAGGAAAGAGAGGGGGAGGAAAGAAGGAAGGAAGGAAGGGAGGGAAGGAGGTAAGGATGGAAGGAAGAAAGAGATGTGAGGGAAGGAAGGAATGAAGGAAAGAGAGGGAGAGGAAGGAAGGAAGGGAGGGAGGGAGGTAAGGATCGAAGGAAGAAAGAGATGTGAGGGAAGGAAGGAATGAAGGAACGAGAGAGAGGAAAGAAAGAAGGAAGGAAGGGAGGGAGGGAGGTAAGGATCGAAGGAAGAAAGAGATGTGAGGAAGGAATGAAGGAAGGAAGGGAGAGGAAAGAAGGAAGGAGGGAGGAGGTAAGGAAAGGAGGGAGGTAAGGATCGAAGGAAGAAAGAGATGTGAGGGAAGGAAGGAATGAAGGAAAGAGAGGGGGAGGAAAGAAGGAAGGAAGGAAGGGAGGGAGGGAGGTAAGGATGGAAGGAAGAAAGAGATGTGAGGGAAGGAAGGAATGAAGGAAAGAGAGGGAGAGGAAAGAAGGAAGGAAGGAAGGGAGGGAGGGAGGTAAGGAAAGGAGGGAGGTAAGGATCGAAGGAAGAAAGAGATGTGAGGGAAGGAAGGAATGAAGGAAAGAGAGGGAGAGGAAAGAAGGAAGGAAGGAAGGGAGGGAGGGAGGTAAGGATCGAAGGAAGAAAGAGATGTGAGGGAAGGAAGGAATGAAGGAAAGAGAGGGAGAGGAAAGAAGGAAGGAAGGAAGGGAGGGAAGGAGAAAAATAGGAAGGAAGGAAGGAAAAAGAGGGAGAGGAAAGAAGAAAGGAAGGAAGGGAGGGAGGGAGGGAGGGAAGGAAGGAAGGAAGGAAAGAGAGGGAGAGGAAAGAAGGAAGGAAGGAAGGAAAAAGAGGGAGGGAAGGAAGGAAGGAAGGAGGGAGGGAGGGAGGAGGAAAGGAAGGAAGGAAGGAAGGAAAGGAGGGAGGTAAGGATCGAAGGAAGAAAGAGATGTGAGGGAAGGAAGGAATGAAGGAAAGAGAGGGGGAGGAAAGAAGGAAGGAAGGAAGGGAGGGAAGGAGGTAAGGATGGAAGGAAGAAAGAGATGTGAGGGAAGGAAGGAAGGAATGAAGGAAAAAGAAGGAGAGGAAAGAAGGAAGGAAGGAAGGGAGGGAGGGAGGGAGGGAGGGAAGGAAAGGAAAGGAGAGAGGTAAGGATCGAAGGAAGAAAGAGATGTGAGGGAAGGAAGGAATGAAGGAAAGAGAGGGGGAGGAAAGAAGGAAACATGGAAACATGGAAACATGGAAATGCAGGCAACAGAAAGCCTATTGGCTCATTACTAGGTCGCCCGCTTGGGTGATTTAATCTGCTCGACCGCCACTTGGGGCTTGGTGAGCAGATGAAAGCACCTCGATATTGAGGAGCAGATGGAAGCCCCTCGTTATTCAGTTTACTCCTGACGCAGCGAAATGACGGTCGATTCTATATTTGAAGGAGTTGATGGTATTCGCATTTACTACTTCTGAGGGAAGATTGTTCCAGTGGCGGATGACTCGGTTTGAAAAGAAACTCCTTCCAATGTCTGTGTTACATCGACTCGACTGAATGGGTAAACCGTTATTTCTAGTTCTTGAGTTGGTTTGCAGTTCAAAGAATTTGGAGTAATCGACGTTATTGAACTTTTTTAGATACTTGAAGACTTGAATCATATCCCCTCGTAGGCATCTTTTCTCCAATGTCTTACCATGTCTTACCATGGAATTATACAAGGATAGCATCACGTCTGGTGTTTTACACTCGAAGTTTCTCGCTATGAACCCGAGCATAATGTTGGCCTTGTTGTATGCTTTTTTACAGTGATTCGCGTGTTTCAGGTCACTGCTGATAGTGACTCCAAGATCCTTTTCCTCCTGCATCGCTTGCAGAGGTCTCCCATTCATGATGTATGTGTGGTTACTATTTTGGGACCCAATGTGCATGACTTTGCATTTGTCAACATTAAAAGACATTTGCCATTTTTCCGACCATTCGATAATGTGATTGAGGTCTTTCTGAATGATTTCGCAGTCGGTCTTTGTGAGGGCATCTCCACCCACCTTGGTGTCATCTGCAAATTTCGATATTGTGGATTTCAGTCCTGATTCTAGGTCATTGATATATATGATAAAGAGGATGGGTCCCAGCACTGACCCTTGAGGCACTCCACTAGTGACTGGTAGCCAATCGGAAGGCTGTCCGTTGAGTAGTACTCGTTGTTTTCTGTCGGTGAGCCAATCTCTTATCCACGCGATCAGATTGGCTCCGATGCCCGCCGAGTGCAGTTTCTTAAGGAGTCGCTCGTGCGGTACCTTGTCGAAGGCTTTCTGAAAGTCCAGGTATATAACATCACTGGGGATGTGGGCATCCCAGTTCTTATATATACCTTGGAAGAAGTCTAATAAATTCGTTAGGCAGGAGCGCTTGTTTCTGAAGCCATGCTGGGTGTCGGAGATTATATTATTGTTTTCTAGAAACTTAACAAGTTTATCTCTAATAATCTTTTCGAGTATTTTTCCTGCCACTGATGTCAAACTTATGGGCCTGTAGTTTAATGCAACGCTTTTGTCTCCTTTTTTGAAAATCGGTGTTACGTTCGCCATCTTCCAGTCTTCCGGGACCTTGTTTAGTTGAACTGACCGGTTGAATATGGTAGTGAAGGAGGGAGGGAAGGAGGTAAGGATGGAAGGAAGAAAGAGATGTGAGGGAAGGAAGGAATGAAGGAAAGAGAGGGAGAGGAAAGAAGGAAGGAAGGAAGGAAGGGAGGGAGGGAGGTAAGGATCGAAGGAAGAAAGAGATGTGAGGGAAGGAAGGAATGAAGGAAAGAGAGGGAGGAAAGAAGGAAGGAAGGAAGGAAGGAAGGGAGGAGGAGGAGGTAAGGATCGAAGGAAGAAAGAGATGTGAGGAAGGAAGGAATGAAGGAAAGAAGGAGAGGAAAGAAGGAAGGAAGGAAGGGAGGGAGGGAGGTAAGGATCGAAGGAAGAAAGATATGTGAGGGAAGGAAGGAATGAAGGAAAAAGAGGGAGATGAAAGAAGGAAGGAAGGAAGAGAGGGAGGGAGGTAAGGATCGAAGGAAGAAAGAGATGTGAGGGAAGGAAGGAATGAAGGAAAGAGAGGGAGAGGAAAGAAGGAAGGAAGGAAGGGAGGGAAGGAGAAAAATAGGAAGGAAGGAAGGAAAAAGAGGGAGAGGAAAGAAGAAAGGAAGGAAGGGAGGGATGGAGGGAGGTAGGGACGGAATGAAGGAAGGAAAGAGAGGGAGAGGAACGAAGGACGGAAGGAAGGAGGAAGGAAGGAAGGAAAAGAGGAGGAAGGAAGAAGGAAGGGAGGAGGGAAGGAAAGGAGAGGTAAGGATCAAAGGAAGAAAGAGATGTGAGGGAAGGAAGGAATGAAGGAAGAGAGGGGAGGAAAGAAGGAAGGAGGTAAGAAGGTAAGGATGGAAGGAAGAAAGAGTTGTGAGGGAAGGAAGGAAGGAATGAAGGAAAAGAAGGAGGAAAGAAGAAGGAAGGAAGGAAGGGAGG